>NW_025746533.1:0-50000 GCF_021184085.1 Oncorhynchus gorbuscha | reverse complement strand
ATCTGGCCATCCAGAATCACAACAACACAGACTTCTGCCCCATTGAAGCGTGTGTATCCTTTTCGTGACGTTGTCAGTTAACACGTCTATGCATAGCATCAACAATCCAGGGTTCATATACGTCATTGGTATGAATACACCAGTCTCAGGGCTGTTTCTACCTCAGAGGTTTGATAGAACCAGATCTATATTAGTTGCCTGCTAACTAGCTAAATGTTCCCTAAGAGAACAATGTGATCAACTTTTCTGGGAGCCCCTCTCTTTCTTTATAAAGGTGTCTGCGTGCTTCCCAACAGAAACAGTTAGAGTTTGTACATATATTATGACCACATTTGATGACGTTTCTGTTAGTTTTGGACTTCGGTTCGGGTTTTCTCGCTGTTTCTTGATGCAAGCCGAAGTCTACGCTCCTTCGTTGGTGATTGGTCAATAGTAGGGTTCTTCATTGAATGTCTTCGTTGGTGATTGGTCAATAGTAGGGTTCTTCATTGAATGTCTTCGTTGGTGATTGGTCAATAGTAGGGTTCTTCATTGAATGTCTTCGTTGGTGATTGGTCAATAGTAGGGTTTTTCATTGAATGTCTTCGTTGGTGATTGGTCAATAGTAGGGTTCTTCATTGAATGTCTTCGTTGGTGATTGGTCAATAGTAGGGTTGTTCATTGAATGTCTTTGATGTCATTCAATGAGAGACGACTCATTTTCAATGTGCACCAAACATCTTAGATGTAGAATTTCACGACTTAGATCTCCTTGGCAAAACGTCAAAATGAATGACAGATTTCTTGAGTTATCTTAGATTAATTTGGACTATTTTGAGGAAGTGTATACTAGCAGTACTATTGCCTTATTTATTTTTATTTTTTCAAGAGAAGGCCTTTTAAGGGAGACGAGGGCACACTGGTTTGTTTTGGGAAGCCGAACTGAAGCATGCTGACGCCTCTCTCTCTAATTCACTTTCAATTTAAGGGCTTTATTGGCATGGAGAACAGATGTAAACATTGCCAACGCAAGTGAAGTAGATAATAAACAATAAAAATGTACAGTAAACATTACACTCCCACAAGTTCCTAAACAATAAAGACATTTCAAATGCCATATTATGTGTGAATAGTTCAAGTACAAAAGGGAAAATAAATCAGCATAAATATGGATTGTATTTACTGTGTGTGTGTGTGTGTGTGTGTGTGTGTGTGTGTGTGTGTGTGTGTGTGTGTGTGTGTGTGTGTGTGTGTGTGTGTGTGTGTGTGTGTGTGTGTGTGTGTGTGTGTGTTTGCTTGCTTGCTTGCTTGCTTGCTTGCTTGCTTGCTTGCAACATGTTTGTGCTTGTACTCATGCTTGCCGGTCAGATGTACGAAAGAGTGTGTGTGTGTGTGTGTGGGAGGAGGAGGAGGAGGGGGGGCACTGAGTTTGCATAATGTAACTAGTCAGCCCAGTTTTATAAAAGCACATTCACCTCCCTTTATGTGTGGTCGTGTTTGTGTGGTCGTGTTTGTGGTTGTGTTTGTGTGGTCGCGTTTGTGTGGTCGCCTTTGTGTGGTCGCGTTTGTGTGGTCGCGTTTGTGTGGTCGCGTAGTGTTTGTTTCTGTTTGACTGAGTGATATACCATTTGTCTGCCGTCACGTTTGCTTCCCTTCTCTACAGTCCTGCACATGTTTTGTCTGGTAGCCGACCCTGAACCATGCCGACATTACTGTCATAGACAGCAGACAAATATACACTACTACTGTTTGATTTGATGCCGAGGTCAGAGTTCACAGATTACAGTTGGATCAGATTATAGTTGAAATGTCTCACTATTCTCCAACAAGATTAAGATCAAACAAATGATCCAATGGGAGTTAATGAGATCAATACAATCACTGTGGACCAGTGGAGAAGCTTCATCACCATGAGATTCACCATAGTGTTGAGTCTATGTCTCTAAACAAACAGGCACTGGTCTGATATATTAAAACACCAGCAGATGTCTTCCTTTCACACTATTTCCTTCATTTCCTCCACAGGTTGATTGACGACCTGTCATATGAAGATGTGAAGAAATGCTACAGGGGTTCGGTGAGTAGCAGGTTTCCTCTCTAACGTATTATAGATCATGTCTGTATCTTATTGATTTTGCATCTTGCCTAACAAAGATAAGCCAATTACAGCCGAGTTGGATGCAGGCCAAGTCAATTGTCGATTTCCTATAAGAGTTAAATGATACACTTTATATTGGTTGACCTTTACCTCACATATGTACTGCACATTCTGGAATGAAGTTCCTTTGACCTTTTATGCACAATTCATCTGCACTGAGTGATTGTAAGACCTGTGTGGCAGTGAACCCTGTCATTGTTTGCCTTTAGGAGTGGTCCTTTGAGGAGTTTCCTAGTGTTGAGGGTGACCGAGGCTAAGATACAATTTAAATGAGGCATTGTGATCCTGAAATACAAACATGTATTAGATCTGTCTATAGACTTAGACAGATCAAGGTTTGCTAGTAGCCTTGAGACTCTATTAAGCATCCCACCTCGCTAATCCAGCCCCAACAACTGATTATCTCCAGCCATTCAGATGTAGTACCGGTGATTGGATTGTGTTCTTCAGGCTCAGAACTCAACGGTTATTCAATAGGTGAGGAGGTTATCCATTAACTCAAACACATGAGATCAGCAGGCCATCGGGCCAGATTAAAGGAACTGTACCGTAGCTGAGATTATTATCTCCATGTCTCCCGAAGGGGAATATTAAGTAGAGCTGCTGAGCCCCACAGTCACACCAGCTGGCTGCAGATATTAACAGGGGTGACAGTTCTGACTGTCTCATGTGCTTGGTGAGAGAGGAGGGAGGGAGGGGGGGGGTGCCTGTGGGCAGCAAGCTGTTATTAAGACAAGGATAGGAGGGTAAGGAGGCGGCAGTATGGGTTGGGCTGGCATGGGGTGAGCATAGGGGGGAGTCACTGTGCACTGTCGTGTTGAAACAGCAAGAGCGAGAGAGGCAGCAAGAGAGAGGCAGGAAGGGAGGACTCAGGGTGTCTGTGGCTGAGAAGGGCAGTGTGTGAGAGTGTGTGGTCGGGTTTCAGACCAGTGTTGAAGGGTGAGGGAAAGGGCTCAGTGATGGTCTGAGGTGCACACTGTCGGACCGGAGTGGTGTGTGTGTGTGTCTAACGGAGAACTGCCCCCTCAAACCTACACAAAGGACACCGGTTGACATCTGACTAGTTGGAGGACAGTCTGTGTCTTGCAGTGGGGTCCGCCACGCCGTCGATGTGTGTGTGTGTGTGTGTGTGCGGCTGTGTGTGCGGCTCCAGCATGCTGAGTCTGGTGCAGCAGAGCTCTCGTCCTCTGAGAGAGAGGGCGGCCGCCGGTTTGCCGGTGGAAGGAGGCCAGCCAAGGAACTGCTCATGACTCTGCCCTGTCCCTCTGCTCAGACTGTCAGCAAGTACAACTCGCAGTACCACAAACTCTTCCAGTGCGTTCCGAAGGACGAGATCCTGATGAAAGGTACTGTCAACAACAATGCTACATGCTAACATCTGTTGTAGTATCTCTGTATGATGTATGTTTATTTAGGTTAACATGCTAATGACTGTAGCATGTCTGTAGCTTACTGTCTATATGCTGTGCATTGACTTCAGGCTATCGCCCTATTAGCTCCATATGCTGTGTTTATGTACCGTTGGCTAACTTGCTAGCTATGGTAGCATCTATTTTTTTCCCATGGCAAAAATGAAAACAAAAAAAGAAATACACTTAACTCTTCGGCCCTTTAAAAACCTGTTGTATGTAAAATATTGTGAGCTACAGATGGAAAATAAATACATGTGACTCTGGATGACATAACGATGTTTGTTTTCAACATTAGGACTGTTTTCCTAAAGAAGTTAAATCCACTTTGTGTTTTGTTCCCTTACCATGATACTGCGAGTATTGCAATACTGGTATTGTCCTAGCCCTAATTCTATTAGTAGTAGAAGTACTTTCACTGTCAAATGTTGTTGTCTGTAATATGTACATAGTTTCTTATGTTTCTGTCCCCACATAGTGTATGAGTTTGTCATTTTTGTTTTTGGAACTCTATTGGCTGCTCAGTGTGTTTGAAACTATCTTTCTGAGTTTCTGGTAATTGTTTCTGGTAATGGTTTCTGGTAAGGATTTCTGGTAATTGTTTCTGGTAAGGATTTCTGGTAATAGTTTCTGGTAAGGATTTCTGGTAATTGTTTCTGGTAAGGGTAACCAGTCCTCAGGCCCTGAACAGGAAGTTGTATGGTTTGAGGTCAGGTTATGCAGATCAGATCAGGGTTGGGTTTCCCTAAAGCATCGTTCCACTAAGATCAACTTTCGTCCATTTAGATTCAATGGAATTAAGATGATCATAGTGCTACACTGCTTTAGGGAGACACAGCCCTGTTCTATTTGAAACTAGTGATGATGGTACATACAGTCTTCATCTGTTTAACGGATATGTAGCAGTTACTTTATTCAATGTCTATGAACCTATTTTAGAAGCATCTATAGGCCAAGTCAAAGACACATTAGCTATAATTATATATAATATATGCCGTTTAGCAAGCGCTTTTACCCAAAGCCACTTAGTCATGTGTGCATACATTTTTAGTGAAAAGCAGCAAACAGTGTTAGCAATGTGCTTGTCTTGAGTTAGCAGCTATTTTGAACCTGTTTATGTCTCCTCTCCCTCAGTATACTCCTGCGCTCTGCTCCGAGACATCCTGCTGCAAGGACGTCTTTATATCTCCAGGAACTGGCTGTGTTTCTATGCCAACCTCTTTGGCAAGGACATCAAGGTAAGTCAAGGCCTGGCAGATAATAGACAGATCGTCAATAATGAATAATATATAACACTTTTATCTGAATTGCTAGCACCACACTAATACCAGCTGAGCCACACAGGACCACAGGACCCTCCATATCTAGATGGACAGGCAGAAGTAGACAGGACTGTGATATCAGGACCGCAGGACGACTATATCTAGATGGACGGACAGAGAGAAGTAGACAGGACTGTGATATCTAGATGGACAGCCAGAGAGAAGTAGACAGGACCGCAGGACCCTCGATATCTAGATGGACAGGCAGAGAGAAGTAGACAGGACCAGCAGGAGAAGTAGACAGGACTATATCTAGATGGACAGGCAGAGAGAAGTAGACAGGAGGACCCTCGATATCTAGGGACGACTATATCTAGATGGACAGGCAGAGATGAAGGACAGAGAGAAGTAGACAGGACCGCAGGACGACTATATCTAGATGGACAGGCAGAGAGAAGTAGACAGGACCGCAGGACCCTCGATATCTAGATGGACAGACAGAGAGGAGTAGTGCAGGAAAATTCTCAGCAACAAAAGAGTGATCAAATTAAGACCTGGCACCTGTCTCTCCTGCCTCTGGCCTCTGCAATAAGCTGGTTAGTGCATTCCCAGCATTCTATCTGCAACTAGACACATATCCTCCTTATTCTGCCCCTTTTCTCCAGCATCAGGGGCTTTCCCCTCCTTTATTCTGCCCCTTCTCTCCAGCATCAGGGGCTTTCCCCTCCTTTATTCTGCTCCTTCTCTCCAGCATCACGGGCTTTCCCCTCCGTTATTCTGCTCCTTCTCTCCAGCATCAGGGGCTTTCCCCTCCTTTATTCTGCTCCTTCTCTCCAGCATCAGGGGCTTTCCCTTCCTTTATTCTGCCCCTTCTCTCCTCCAACCAACTGTAATCCAACCCCACTCTCTCCCTCTCTCTCCCTCTTTCTCTGGCATTCGCCCATCCGTGTCTCCTTCTGTTTAACTTTAAAACCATTTTTGTCCCGAACCTGCCTCTTCAGTTAGTCCCCCGTGTCTGGCCCAGTATGTCCCCCGTGTCTGGCCCAGTATGTCCCCCGTGTCTGGCCCAGTATGTCCCCCGTGTCTGGCCCAGTATGTCCCCCGTGTCTGGCCCAGTATGTCCCCCGTGTCTGGCCCAGTATGTCCCCGTGTCTGGCCCAGTATGTCCCCCGTGTCTGGCCCAGTATGTCCCCAGTATGTGTCTGGCCCAGTATGTCCCCCCGTGTCTGGCCCAGTATGTCCCCCGTGTCTGGCCCAGTATGTCCCCCCAGTGTCTGGCCCAGTATGTCCCCCGTGTCTGGTCCAGTTGTCCCCCGTGTCTGGTCCAGTTAGTCCCCCTGGTGTCTGGTCCAGTTAGTCCCCGTGTCTGGTCCAGTTAGTCCCCCGTGTCTGGTCCAGTTAGTCCCCCGTGTCTGGTCCAGTTAGTCCCCCGTGTCTGGTCCAGTTAGTCCCCGTGTCTGGTCCAGTTAGTCCCCCGTGTCTGGTCCAGTCCCCCGTGTCTGGTCCAGTTAGTCCCCCGTGTCTGGTCCAGTTAGTCCCCCGTGTCTGGTCCAGTTAGTCCCCCCAGTGTCTGGTCCAGTTAGTCCCCCGGTGTCCCCGTGGTCCAGTTAGTCCCCCCTGTGTCTGGTCCAGTTAGTCCCCCTCCCTGGTCTGGTCCAGTTAGTCCCCCGTGTCTGGTCCAGTTGAGTCCCCCTCCCTGTGTCTGGTCCAGTGAGTCCCCTCCCTGGTCCCAGGTCCAGTGAGTCCCCCTGTCTGGTCCAGTATGTCCCCCTCCCTGTGTCTGGTCCAGTTAGTCCCCCGTGTCTGGTCCAGTATGTCCCCCTCCCTGGTGTCTGGTCCAGTATGTCCCCCTCCCTGGTCCAGTATGTCCCCCTCCCTGGTCCAGTATGTCCCCCCTGGTGTCTGGTCCAGTATGTCCCCAGTGTCTGGTCAGTGAGTCCCCCCCTGGTGTCCCCCTGGTACAGTGAGTCCCCCTCCCTGGTGTCTGGTACAGTGAGTCCCCCTCCCTGGTCCAGTTTGTCCCCCTCCCTGGTACAGTGAGTCCCCCCTGGTCCAGTGAGTCCCCCTCCCTGGTACAGTGAGTCCCCCTCCCTGGTACAGTGAGTCCCCCTCCCTGGTCCAGTTTGAGTCCCCCTCCCTGGTCAGTGAGTCCCCCTCCCTGGTACAGTGAGTCCCCCTCCCTGGTACAGTGAGTCCCCCTCCCTGGTCCAGTGAGTCCCCCTCCCTGGTCCAGTGAGTCCCCCTCCCTGGTCCAGTGAGTCCCCCTCCCTGGTCCAGTGAGTCCCCCTCCCTGGTCCAGTGAGTCCCCCTCTCTGGTCCAGTATATCCCCTGTGACTGGTACAGTTATACCCCCTCTCTGGTACAGTAAGTCCCCCTGTGTCTGGTCCAGTATGTCCCCCGTGTCTGGTACAGTTATACCCCCTCTCTACAAGGTATAATATTGTGTCCTCTTCTTTCCCCACCTCTTTTCCCCCATCATAGGTTGCTATCCCCGTGGTCTCTGTGAGGCTGGTAAAGAAGCACAAAACAGCAGGTCTGGTGCCCAACGGCCTCGCCATCACCACAGATACCAGTCAGAAGGTGAGCGTTAGCCTCTTAGCGCCTCTGGGCACAGTGAATGGGTGTTTCCATGTTTCCACTAACTGGCATTAGTGCCGCACCACGTTCTTTCCACCAAGCATAGGTAGGTGGAAAATAAACAACACCTCATGCAAACATGCTAAGCTAGTGCAAGTCAGCGCATGGTTCGGTAACACTGACTGGTGTCAAGGTCGCAGTCTATTTTGGTAGTGTCCCTTCTTGGTTCCTCTCCAGTGTGTGAACGGTTCACCTGCCTGCTCCTTTACATTGGAGCAAATGTCTGGAAAATGTTTCTTAATACTCTGTAATCTTAATGTGTTGTGAAATCTGTTGTATATGTATTGTAATGTTTTTAAAATTGTATAACTGCCTTAATTTTGCTGGACCCCAGGAAGAGTAGCAGCAAATGGGGATCCATAATAAATACAAATCTTTGATTTCTGATATTTTATGACTGTCTATTGTCTATTAAGTGATTTAAGGATTCCTACTCTCTCATTGAAAATGAATTATGAAAGAGTGGTGTTTTCAGTAGAGGTACAGTACAGCCACCATGTAAGAGGAATGGAGTATCACTATTGAAATATCCTCTGTCAGTGTACTAGATTAAGCCTTAATCTGAAAAAAATAATCCATGGTAGATTACTGTTCACAATATCTATTTAGAGAAAATTGCATTCCTGGTAATGAGTTGATGTCCGAATGGATCTTCTAAATGTTCCTGACATGGGGTTTTATGAGTACATGATGAAATGCTTAGTGTTTACATGATGAAATGCTTAGTGTTTACATGATGAAATGCTTAGTGTTTACATGATGAAATGTTTAGTGTTTACATGATGAAATGCTTAGTGTTTACATGATGAAATGCTTAGTGTTTACATGATGAAATGCTTAGTGTTTACATGATGAAATGCTTAGTGTTTACATGATGAAATGCTTAGTGTTTACATGATGAAATGCTTAGTGTTTACATGATGAAATGCTTAGTGTTTACATGATGAAATGCTTAGTGTTTACATGATGAAATGCTTAGTGTTTACATGATGAAATGCTTAGTGTTTACATGATGAAATGCTTAGTGTTTACATGATGAAATGCTTAGTGTTTACATGATGAAATGCTTAGTGTTTACATGTGTATGCATGAGTGTGAGCGTACGTGAGTGTGTATGCTTTCATTCACATTTGAATTGGCTAATGCTCTTTCTCTCCCTTGCTCTCTCCCTCGCTCTCCCTCTCTCCCCCTGTCCGTCCGTCCTGCAGTATGTCTTTGTGTCTCTGCTGTCCAGGGACAGTGTGTATGATGTGCTCCGGAGGATCTGCACACACCTTCAGGTCAGAGAACACACTCACCCACACACACAACCACACACACACATCCAGGTCAGAGAACACACACAGTCACTCACCCACACATTCAACCACACACACTGGCTACCACTACACACGTAAACATCGAGGTCAGAGAACACACACACACACACACAACTACACACACTGGCTACCACTACACACACACACATCCAGGTCAGAGAACACACACACTCACCCCCACACACACACATCTACCACTGAACCAGCTCACTCCCACATCATCAGGTCTATACGGCTTACAGACTGTAAAATAGTGTACTGAATATTTCCCATATCACATCGTTCCCTCTCCAGGTCAATGGGAAGAGTCTGAGCTTGAAACACTACATGGAGGTTCCCCATACCTTATCTCTGGTAAGTAAGCTTAGAACACTGGCCCCTCACTCCAGACTGATCCATGTCTCTTATTGGTTAGAGCATTGACCAACTACAGACTGATCATTGTCTCTTATTGGTTAGAACATTGATCAACTCCAGACTGATCATTGTCTCTTATTGGTTAGAACATTGACCAACTCCAGACTGATCATGGTCTCTTATTGGTTAGAATATTGACCAACTCCAGACTGATCCCTGTCTCTTATTGGTTAGAACATTAGCCAACTCCAGACTGATCATTCTCTTATTGGTTAGAACATTGACCAACTCCAGACTGATCATTGTCTCTTATTGGTTAGAACATTGATCAACTCCAGACTGATCATTGTCTCTTATTGGTTAGAGCATTGACCAACTCCAGACTGATCATGGTCTCTTATTGGTTAGAATATTGACCAACTCCAGACTGATCCCTGTCTCTTATTGGTTAGAACATTAGCCAACTCCAGACTGATCATTCTCTTATTGGTTAGAACATTGACCAACTCCAGACTGATCATTGTCTCTTATTGGTTAGAACATTGATCAACTCCAGACAGATCATTGTCTCTTATTGGTTAGAACATTGGCCAACTCCAGACTGATCCCTGTCTCTTATTGGTTAGAATATTGACCAACCATAATGTACAACATGAATCACATTATTATTATGAATAGTACTGACGTCAAATGGGAGAACCAAGGACACGGGTGGTTCCTAATGTTGTAAGAATCGCGCTAGTGTTTACAGAACAACTGGTTCTGCGAGATTAGGATCAGGATTTCCAATTGTAACAGTAAGCATCTGTAACAAAATGGATGACTGCAGTATAGACGTTATTATGAGTACATGTTGCATGGATTGCTAAGGCATAAGAATATGAAAGTGTGTATTGTTATTTTAGATGTAGATGTACCTGTCTATTAATGCTATGTATCATATCATTTTATGTAGTTCTGTCCTTCAGCTGTAATTGTCTAACGATGTTATGTATTATGTCAACGGCGAGCAACTGCGTCCCTTCATGATGAATTCAGATTTTATGTGGCCCCCACCAACATCAAAGTTGCCCATCCCTGGTCTACTTGATTTCTGGATTTAGTCAATGTATTATTTAATGTCTTTGTTAATGTCTTAGTTAACGTCTTAGTTAACGTCTTGTGATGAATAACACAGGAACTACAGTATTTCAAAAGATAAAGATATTTTCAAGATCTCCATTATTGGGGTAACGTCTGTGTCATAACCTATAAGTCATAACCTATAAGACATGTTTGGGGTAACGTCTGTGTCATAACCTATAAGACATGTTTGGGGTAACGTCTGTGTCATAACCTATAAGACATGTTTGGGGTAACGTCTGTCTCATAACCTATAAGACATGTTTGGGGTAACGTCTGTCTCATAACCTATAAGACATTGACATGTTTGGGGTAACGATAACCTATAAGACATGTTTGGCATAAGCTATAAGACATGTTTGGGGTAACGTCAGACATGTTTGTAGTGGACATTGTTCGATCAGGGTAGTGGGTTCGATCCCCGGGACCACCCATACGTAGAATGTATGCACACATGACTGTAAGTCGCTTTGGATAAAAGCGTCTGCTAAATGGCATATTATTATTATGTTTGGAGTAACGTCTGTCTCATAAGCTATAAGACATGTTTGGGGTAACGTCTGTCTCATAAGCTATAAGACATGTTTGGGGTAACGTATGTCTCATAAGCTATAAGACATGTTTGGGGTAACGTCTGTGTCATAACCTATAAGACATGTTTGGGGTAACGTCTGTGTCATAACCTATAAGACATGTTTGGGGTAACGTCTGTGTCATAACCTATAACATTTACATTTAAGTCATTTAGCAGACGCTCTTATCCAGAGCGACTTACAAATTGGTGCATTCACCTTATGACATCCAGTGGAACAACCACTTTACAATAGTGCATCTAAATATTTTAAGGGGGGTGAGAGAAGGATTACTTTATCCTATCCTAGGTATTCCTTAAAGAGGTGGGGTTTCAGGTGTCTCCGGAAGGTGGTGATTGACTCCGCTGTCCTGGCGTCGTGAGGGAGTTTGTTCCACCATTGGGGAGCCAGAGCAGCGAACAGTTTTGACTGAGCTGAGCGGGAACTGTACTTCCTCAGTGGTAGGGAGGCGAGCAGGCCAGAGGTGGATGAACGCAGTGCCCTTATTTGGGTGTAGGGCCTGATCAGAGCCTGGAGGTACTGAGGTGCCGTTCCCCTCACAGCTCCGTAGGCAAGCACCATGGTCTTGTAGCGGATGCGAGCTTCAACTGGAAGCCAGTGGAGAGAGCGGAGGAGCGGGGTGACGTGAGAGAACTTGGGAAGGTTGAACACCAGACGGGCTGCGGCGTTCTGGATGAGTTGTAGGGGTTTAATGGCACAGGCAGGGAGCCCAGCCAACAGCGAGTTGCAGTAATCCAGACGGGAGATGACAAGTGCCTGGATTAGGACCTGCGCCGCTTCCTGTGTGAGGCAGGGTCGTACTCTGCGGATGTTGTAGAGCATGAACCTACAGGAACGGGCCACCGCCTTGATGTTAGTTGAGAACGACAGTTTGTTGTCCAGGATCACGCCAAGGTTCTTAGCGCTCTGGGAGGAGGACACAATGGAGTTGTCAACCGTGATGGCGAGATCATGGAACGGGCAGTCCTTCCCCGGGAGGAAGAGCAGCTCCGTCTTGCCGAAGTTCAGCTTGAGGTGGTGATCCGTCATCCACACTGATATGTCTGCCAGACATGCAGAGATGCGATTCGCCACCTGGTCATCAGAAGGGGGAAAGGAGAAGATTAATTGTGTGTCGTCTGCATAGCAATGATAGGAGAGACCATGTGAGGTTATGACAGAGCCAAGTGACTTGGTGTATAGCGAGAATAGGAGAGGGCCTAGAACAGAGCCCTGGGGGACACCAGTGGTGAGAGCGCGTGGTGAGGAGACAGATTCTCGCCACGCCACCTGGTAGGAGCGACCTGTCAGGTAGGACGCAATCCAAGCGTGGGCCGCGCCGGAGATGCCCAACTCGGAGAGGGTGGAGAGGAGGATCTGATGGTTCACAGTATCGAAGGCAGCCGATAGGTCTAGAAGGATGAGAGCAGAGGAGAGAGAGTTAGCTTTAGCGGTGCGGAGCGCCTCCGTGATACAGAGAAGAGCAGTCTCAGTTGAATGACTAGTCTTGAAACCTGACTGATTTGGATCAAGAAGGTCATTCTGAGAGAGATAGCGGGAGAGCTGACCAAGGATGGCACGTTCAAGAGTTTTGGAGAGAAAAGAAAGAAGGGATACTGGTCTGTAGTTGTTGACATCGGAGGGATCGAGTGTAGGTTTTTTCAGAAGGGGTGCAACTCTCGCTCTCTTGAAGACGGAAGGGACGTAGCCAGCGGTCAGGGATAAGTTGATGAGCGAGGTGAGGTAAGGGAGAAGGTCTCCGGAAATGGTCTGGAGAAGAGAGGAGGGGATAGGGTCGAGCGGGCAGGTTGTTGGGCAGCCGGCCGTCACAAGACGCGAGATTTCATCTGGAGAGAGCGGGGAGAAAGAGGTCAGAGCACAGGGTAGGGCAGTGTGAGCAGAACCAGCGGTGTTGTTTGACTTAGCAAACGAGGATCGGATGTCGTCGATCTTCTTTTCAAAATGGTTGACGAAGTCATCTGCAGAGAGGGAGGAGGGGGGAGGAGGATTCAGGAGGGAGGAGAATGTGGCAAAGAGCTTCCTAGGGTTAGAGGCAGATGCTTGATGATGATAAGACATGATGCTATAAGACATGTTTGGGGTAGTGCCTGTGTCATAACCTATAAGACATGTTTGGTGTAGTGCCTGTGTCATAACCTATAAGACATGTTTGGGGTAGTGCCTGTGTCATAACCTATAAGACATGTTTGGGGTAACGTCTGTGTCATAACCTATAAGACATGTTTGGGGTAACGTCTATGTCATAACCTATAAGACATGTTTGGGGTAACGTCTGTGTCATAACCTATAAGACATGTTTGGAGTAACGTCTGTCTCATAAGCTATAAGACATGTTTGGGGTAACGTCTGTCTCATAAGCTATAAGACATGTTTGGGGTAACGTCTGTCTCATAAGCTATAAGACATGTTTGGGGTAGTGCCTGTGTCATAACCTATAAGACAGGTTTGGGGTAGTGCCTGTGTCATAACCTATAAGACATGTTTGGGGTAGTGCCTGTGTCATAACCTATAAGACATGTTTGGGGTAACGTCTGTGTCATAACCTATAAGACATGTTTGGGGTAACGTCTGTGTCATAACCTATAAGACATGTTTGGGGTAACGTCTGTGTCATAACCTATAAGACATTGGTAGAGCATGGCGCTTGTAACGTCAGGGTAGTGGGTTCGATCCCCGGGACCACCCATACGTAGAATGTATGCACACATGACTAAGTCGCTTTGGATAAAAGCGTCTGCTAAATGGCATATTATTATTATGTTTGGAGTAACGTCTGTCTCATAACCTATAAGACATGTTTGGGGTAACGTCTGTCTCATAAGCTATAAGACATGTTTGGGGTAGTGCCTGTGTCATTTACATTTACATTTAAGTCATTTAGCAGACGCTCTTATCCAGAGCGACTTACAAATTGGTGCATTCACCTTATGACATCCAGTGGGACAGTCACTTAACAATAGTGCATCTAAAACTTAGGGGGGTGGGGTGAGAGGGATTACTTAACCTATCCTAGGTATTCCTTAAAGAGGTGGGGTTTCAGGTGTCTCCGGAAGGTGGTGATTGACTCTGTCCTGGCGTCGTGAGGGAGTTTGTTCCACCATTGGGGGGCCAGGGCAGCGAACAGTTTTGACTGGGCTGAGCGGGAGCTGTACTTCCTCAGTGGTAGGGAGGCGAGCAGGCCAGAGGTGGATGAACGCAGTGCCCTTGTTTGGGTGTAGGGCCTATAACCTATAAGACATGTTTGGGGTAGTGCCTGTGTCATAACCTATAAGACATGTTTGGGGTAGTGCCTGTGTCATAACCTATAAGACATGTTTGGGGTAACGTCTGTCTCATAACCTATAAGACATGTTTGGGGTAGTGCCTGTGTCATAACCTATAAGACATGTTTGGGGTAGTGCCTGTGTCATAACCTAGAAGACATGTTTGGGGTAGTGCCTGTGTCATAACCTATAAGACATGTTTGGGGTAGTGCCTGTGTCATAACCTATAAGACATGTTTGGGGTAACGTCTGTGTCATAAGCTATAAGACATGTTTGGGGTAACGTCTGTCTCATAAGCTATAAGACATGTTTGGGGTAACGTCTGTCTCATAAGCTATAAGATGTTCTGTTTTTCCTTGTGTTGCTGCTCCTCCACTAAACACAGAACCATTAGCAGTGCTGTGCTTTGTGTCAAATTGATTCTCTACTGAAATAACATCTATTAGCCTGTGGTTAAGATAAGAAGTCTGATGTGGTTAGCAAGGAAATGGCCGGTCTGTATATCAAGCTTACTTACAAGCTATAAAGCTGTACCATCTACAATCTGAGTCTGTAATTGCAGTCATTCGAATGCAGCTGTTACATTGAAAATAACGAAACCAAAACAGAAAGGATGTGTGTGTCCTACTGCTGTGTCCTACTGCTGTTCCACCCCGCTGTCTTACTGCTTTGTCCTACTGCTGTGTTCCTCCCGCTGTCCTACTGCTGTGTTCCTCCCGCTGTCCTACTGCTGTGTTCCACCCGCTGTCTGCCATGGCCATGCCCCTCTGTGACCTTCAACAATACCCTGTGCTGTGTCCTACTGCTGTTCCACCCCGCTGTCTTACTGCTTTGTCCTACTGCTGTGTTCCTCCCGCTGTCCTACTGCTGTGTTCCTCCCGCTGTCCTACTGCTGTGTTCCTCCCGCTGTCCTACTGCTGTGTTCCACCCGCTGTCTGCCATGGCCATGCCCCTCTGTGACCTTCAACAATGACCTTATCAATGACTTCCTGGAAAAAATTGAAGTAATCAATATTTGGTCCATTGTCGTCTGACTCTTACTCTGTCTCAATGACTATTCTCCTGAGTGGGCCCACACGATGCAGCCATCTTGTATGACAGTTGACCTTCGTAACATCTGAATGTAATGGCCGTAATATGTATTAATAATGTCTAATTCATATGTCATAGGTTGATTATGGATGGATATAGGTATGTTCAGTACTAGTCAAAAGCTTTAGACTGCCTACTCATTCAAGGGTTTTTCTTTATTTTTTACTATTTTCTACATTGTAGAATAATAGTGAAGACATCAAACTATGAAATAACACATGGAATCATGTAGTAACCAAACAAGTGTTAACAAATACAAATCTTTATTTTATATTTGAGATTCTTCAAAGTAGCCACCCTTTGCCTTGATGACAGCTTTGCACACTCTTGATATTCTCTCAACCAGCTTCATGAGGTAGTCACCTGGAATGCATTTCTATTAACAGGTGTGCCTTGCTAAAAGTTAATTTGTGGAATTTCTTTGAGCCAATCAGTTGTGTTGTTATACAGAATATAGTCTTATTTGATAGAAGACCAAGTCCATATTCTGGCAAGAACATCTCAAATAAGCAAAGAGAAAGACAGTCCATCATTACTTTAAGACATGAAGATCAGTCAATCTGAAAATTTTCAAGAACTTTGAATGTTTCTTCAAGTGCAGTCGCAAAAACCATCAAGCGCTATGATGAAACTGGCTCTGATGAGGACCGCCACAGGAAAGGAAGACCCAAAGTTACTTCTGCTGCAGAGAATAAGTTCATTAGTTACCAGCCTCAGAAATCAGCAATTAACTGCACCTCAGATTGCACCTCACAGAGTTCAAGTAGCATCTCAACATCAGCTGTTCAGAGGTGACTGTGTCAATCAGGCCTTCATGGTCAAATTGCTGCAAAGAAACCACTACTAAAGGACACCAATAAGAAGAAGAGACTTGCTTGGGCCAAGAAACATGAGCAATTGACATTAGACCGGTGGAAATCTGTCATTTGGTCTGATGAGTCCAAATTTTAGATTTTTGGTTCCAACCGCTGTGTCTTTGTGAGACGCAGAGAAGGTGAACGGATGATCTCCGCATGTGTGGTTCCCACGGTGAAGCATGGAGGAGGAGGTGTGATGGTGTGGGGGGTGCTTTGTTGGTGACACTGGTGAGGTATTTAGAATTCAAAGCACACTTAACCAGCATGGCTATCATCTGCAATGATATGCCATCCCATCTGGTTTGCGCTTAGGGGGAATGTCATTTGTTTTTCAACAGGACAATATCACGACACACCTCCAGGCTGTGCAAGAGCTATTTGACCAAGAAAAAGAGCGATGGAGTGCTGCATCAGATGACCTCGCCTCCACAATCACCCTACTTCAACACAATTGAGATGGTTTGGGATGAGTTGGACCGCAGAGTGAAGGAAAAGCAGCCAACAAGTGCTTAGCAGATGTGGGAACTCCCTCAAGACCGTTGGAAAAGCATTCCAGGTGACTACCTCATGATGCTGGTTGAGAGAATGCAAAGCTGCCATTAAGGCAAAGGGTGACGACTTTGACAAATATAAAATATATTTTGATTTTTTTTGCTATTTTTTTGTTGCTACATGTGTTATTTGATAGTTTTGATGTCTTCACTATTATTCTAAAATGTAGAAAATAGTAAAAAACCTTGAATGACCAGGTGTGTCCAAACTTTTGACTGTTACTGTAGATAAACTGTACAGCATTGAGAGAGTGGAACACTTTCTTTCCTGAAGATTTGGTCCATTCAGATCAATAATGCCTCACACATCTCTGATTCAGAGGGGTTGGCTTAAATGCGGAGGACACATTTCAGTTGAGTACATTCAGTTGGACAACTGACTAGGTATCCTCCTTTCCCTTTCCTTTCTATACCTCCAGGATGAGTTCCCGGTGGCGGATGAGTTCCCGGGGGCGGATGAGTATCCTCCGGTGCTGAAGTGGAGGAGAAAACCCTCTGTGGTGTCCGTGTCCTCGTCCCTCCCTGACCTCCTGGGTAGCTCCACCGGTAGCCTGACTGCGGTGGACTCCTCCTTCCAGACAGACCAGCCTCTGGAAGGTGAGAAGGGAGGACAACCTGGACCAACATTGGTTTATGCTGTATTATAGCCAACTCTTGTTGGCTATAATACAGGGGTTTGGTAAGAGTAGGGGTTTGGTAAGAGTAGGGGTTTGGTAAGAGTAGGGGTTTGGTAAGAGTAGGGGTTTGGTAAGAGTAGGGGTTTGGTAAGAAGTAGGGGTTTGGTAAAGTAGGGGTTTGGTAAGAGTAGGGGTTTGGTAAGAGTAGGGGTTTGGTAAGACGACAAAAGCAGATCTGGGACCAGGCTAGGGACAACCTGTTTTTCGTGTATTTAATTTCACAAAGGATGACAAACTGACAGATACAATGGCGAACACAGCATTTCTCATGAATTGCATAATATCATAATAGCCATGTCTATTGAGGCTATGCCACATGAGGTGAGCGCTGCATTTTTTCTGGTGCATTAAGAGATTGGAGGTGTTCAGCTTTGTCCACTCCTGGCCGGAGTTATCCATTGATGTTAGCCGGCGGGGGCTGAGCCATCACATGTTTGCGGAATGTTCAAATCCCTGATTATGTGTAGGAGGGGAACTGGGAAGGGAGTTGTGTTTGGATGGGCACAACCCTCTGATGCAGTACAGGATTAAGCACCAAATGGAGATTTTAGTATGTGGGGACTTGTTCTGCCCTACTACTGTGCCCTGCTACTGTGTCCTGCTACTCTACCCTACAACTGTACCCTACTGAACCCTGCTACTGTGCCCTACTGAACCCTACTACCGTGCCCTACTGAACCCTACTGCTGTACCCTACTACTGTACCCTACAAACGGTACCCTACTGAAACCTACTACTGTGCCCTGCTGTACCCTACTGCTGTACCCTACTGCTGTACTCTACTGTACCTTACTGCTGTACCTTACTGCTGTACCCTACTGCTGTACCCTGCTGCTGTACCCTACTGCTGTACCCTGCTGCTGTACCCTGCTGCTGTACCCTACTGCTGTACCCTACTGATGTACCCTGCTGCTGTACCCTCCTGCCCCACCCTACTGCCGTACCCTACTGCTGTACCCTCCTGCCCCACCCTACTGCCGTACCCTACTGCTGTACCCTACTGCTGTACCCTACTGCTGTACCCTACTGATGTACCCTGCTGCTGTACCCTACTACTATACCCTACTGCTGTACCCTACTGCTGTACCCTCATGCCCCACCCTACTGCCCCACCCTACTGCTGTACCCTACTGCTGTACCCTACTACTACCCTACTATACCCTACTGCTGTACCCTACTACTGTAACCTACTACTGTACCCTACTATACCCTACTGCTGTACCCTCCTGCCCCACCCTACTGCTGTACCCTACTGCTGTACTCTACTGTACCCTACTATACCCTACTGCCCCACCCTACTGCTGTACCCTACTGCTGTACTCTACTGTACCCTACTATACCCTACTGCTGTACTCTACTGTACCCTACTGCTCTACCCTACTGCTGTACCCTACTACTGTACCCTACTATACCCTACTGCTGGCTACATTTAGATGATCTGAAAGAGACTTGGGTAAACTGCCCAGTTATACAGTACATAACACTACTATTGTCTCATAATTGTGATGTCTGTATTGGGGGGGAGACCAAAAAGAAGACCAAATATTATATCTGTTTGGTCTTCTTGAGGTCAATTTGTGATCTACAAATGAGTAGTCATTATGTTCCAGCCCCCTGACCATCCGCTGAAGAAGAAATGGTCCCGTGGCTAAATGTAGTTGATGATCCCTGATATAGGACAGTCTGCCTCTACCTCTCATCTACTGCATATGGTGCATATTGTCATAGTGGACTTTTTCCATATTTCGTATGTGTTTAAGATGTGTTTACTATGATGTAACTGTCTGGGGTTGCATAAAAGTTGGAGTGTAGATTGATCAAATAAAAACTTTGACCCACTTGCATAAATACAATACTTTTTGCATAAATACAATACTTTTTGCATACATACAATACTTTTGCACAGCCAGATGTGGTCAAATATATATTAGCTTCCTTGCACTTTACAATGAGGTGCAATGGACCAGAATGTGGCACCTGCAACTTACCACAATATATTGATGGCATCTGTAAGCAACAATACACTATCTACTATGTAGTCTATTAGATGTCTATATTAGTGTGTGTGTGTGTGTGTGTGTGTGTGTGTGTGTGTGTGTGTGTGTGTGTGTGTGTGTGTGTGTGTGTGTGTGTGTGTGTGTGTGTGTGTGTGTGTGTGTGTGTGTGTGTGTGTGTGTGTGTGTGTGTGTGTTGTAGACCGGGGCTCAGAGACAGAGAAGATCCTACTAACAGAGCCTGTTCCAGAGCTGGGCCCGATGGAGTATCAGCTTCTCAAGTTCTTCATCATACTGTAACTATTTCCATGCCCCACAACTGGCTTTGAACACCTTGTGTTGTTGGATAAATATACATGAATTGGCAGCATTATGCTCAACATTTTTTTGTCCGATTTTTATCTGTGAAATCAAATCTGAACAAGGCCTAATTTAATATTATAAAAATGAATATGATCACAAAAAAATCCAGTTATACCTCCACCTAGTGTACACACACACTTGGTACATCCAATAAACCTTATTGTCCGTTACTTCAGAATCATCCTCCTCATCCTGTCTTCCTGTTACCTGGCCTTCCGTGTCTGCAGCCTGGAGCACCAGCTGTCCTTCCTCAACAACCCAACACGCCCCCCCCGAGAGAGGTGAGATGGGGCCAGACTTAACTTTAGCCAAGTGTGTGTGTAACTTTTGATTTAACTGTTTTGTCATTCTGTTGTATACTACTGCTAATAATAATAGTAAACTGTTAAGTTTATTAAATTAGGATTCCACCCTCAGAAAATCCTGTTCATAACTGTTATTCAAATGTCACATTTTTGGAGAGAAAGCTATTTTACTGACAATTCTATTGTCTGGTCTCTTCCTCCTAGGTAAGTGCTGCTCTGCACTGTGATCCAATACCACTTGACCGTCTCCCTTTAGGGACACATTCCTCTCTGACCACCTCCAGACTATGCAAACAGACTATTTATTTTTCAGGATTTTACTTCACTGTAGACTAGAAGAGGGCAAACCCCCAACTCCACCATTTTGTTGTAGGTCAAAGACAATGGCAGGTGAAAGACAATGGGCAGGCCGATTGAAGAGCCAGAAAACTACACTCAAACCAATTGTGGATGGACTGAAAAGCCAGAGATTGGTGGAAATGGCTGGGAGTCAGGACTGGGAAGGACTCTGATTGGTGGAGGGATAGGTGGAAATGGTTGGGAGTCAGGACTGGGAAGGACTCTGATTGGTGGAGGGATTGGTGGAAATGGTTGGGAGTCAGGACTGGGAAGGACTCTGATTGGTGGAGGGATTGGTGGAAATGGCTGGGAGTCAGGACTGGGAAGGACTCTGGTTGGTGGAGGGATTGGTGGAAATGGCTGGGAGTCAGGACTGGGAAGGACTCTGATTGGTGGAGGGATTGGTGGAAATGGTTGGGAGTCAGGACTGGCAAGGACTCTGATTGGTGGAGGGATTGGTCTGATGGTTTTAATGGAAGATTTCTGGACATGTTCGCCAACATTAGAGTCAACTGTGTTTTTTCCCTCCTGTCAACTCAACCAGGAATGAACTACAGGACTTCAGAGAAAAGTCAAAACCAGTCATCTTTCAGAAATATATATATATATAGTACTTTCAAGGAAAGGATTTGGATGCATTAACACACTGACAGTGGAAGAAGCCAATATCGTTGGCTTTACAGAATTTAAATTTAACTTATTTTTTTATATTTTTTTTATTTTACTAGGCAAGTCAGTTAAGAACAAATTCTTATTTTCAATGACGGCCTAGGAACAGTGGGTCAACTGCCTGTTCAGGGGCAGAACGACAGATTTTGTACCTTGTCAGCTGGGGAATTTGAACTTGCAACCTTCTGGTTACTAGTCCAACGCTCTAACCACTAGGCTACCCTGCCGCCTAGTGGTTAGGATCAGTCTACTATTTCAAATGTTCATCGTCATCAATGAAGTCTAACTATGATGCCATTCTAACAGGCATGTTATTCCTGGAAACCGGTGCAATACAATTATGCAAAATATCCAGCCTAGACTGACTTTTTAAATGTTGAAATATTGTCCTTTAACTCTGTTTGTGTTATCATGACACCACAGGTATATGTTTACCATAATGGGTAGGATGGTACTTTTTCATGTCTGAAAAATATAGTTTAGTATAACATCTTGTCTTTTGTTTTAATTTGTATAAATGCCAGTTGTCAGCTTTGTATTGTAAGCTACCTTTAGCCAGACACAATGTGTCACAGTGAGTGATCAGTCTCCTATCTAAATACTGAACACAGTCGTCTGAATGACTAAACAATGAAGACATGGACTGAAGTGAACTTAAAGTGAACAGATTCAACTTAAAAGTTCAATCTGCATTTCAGTCGGGAAGAAAACTAGCCAAAGATTTATAGTCATTTTACTCAATGTCTGAACAGATGCATTAGGAACAAACACACCCCACTTTGATTATTACAGTAATATTGTTGAGGAAACAGAGATGCAGTATGAATGTATGCACACATGACTGTAAGTCGCTTTGGATAAAAGCGTCTGCTAAATGGCATATATTATTATTATTATATTACTTTACTACTATAACCATCAGTATGTCTTATCTGGTCTGTTTTGGGTCTAAACACATCTGCAGCTATGTAATAGTG
Source organism: Oncorhynchus gorbuscha (assembly GCF_021184085.1). Taxonomy (NCBI): domain Eukaryota; kingdom Metazoa; phylum Chordata; class Actinopteri; order Salmoniformes; family Salmonidae; genus Oncorhynchus; species Oncorhynchus gorbuscha. The sequence goes on along the minus strand of NW_025746533.1, from coordinate 28,075 downwards.
GTCACTGATCTTCAGTCAATGGTGAAAGAACAAACTGTCCCTGTAGACTCTGAGAACAGATGAATCCTGTAGCACCCCTGAACAACCCATTACAGGACTAACACTGTACAACATAACTGTGAAGGTTACTAATAAACAGCCATTTGATCTTGAGATGGTGTCACCTTTTTGGAAAACTCACCTGTCTTCACCGACGCATGTACCAAGAGGTACTTTATATGTCCACCTCTTTCAGGGGCCAGCAGCATTACCACCCTGCATCCCACTGCTGGCTTGCCTCTGAAGCTAAACAGGGTTGGTCTTGGTTGGTCCCTGGATGGGAGAACAGATGCTGATGGAAGTGGTGTTGGAGGGCCAGTAGCAGGTTCTCTTTTCTCTGGTCTAAACAAAATGTCCCAATGCCTCAGGGCAGTGATTGTGGACATTGCCCTGTGTAGGGTGCTGTTTTTCGGATGGGATGTTAAACCGGTTTCCTGACTCTGGTCACTAAAGATTCCACAGCCCATATTGTAAGAATAGGGGTGTTAACCCCAGTATCCTGGCTAAATTCCCAATCTGACCTTCATACCATCATGGACACCTAATCATCCCCAGCTTCCAATTGGCTCATTCATCTCCCCTGTAATTTTCCCCAGGTCGTTGCTATAATCTGTGCATAGTCACTTTACCCTTACCTACACTTCCGTTCAAAGGTTTGGGGTCACTTAGAAATGTCCTTGCTTTTGAAAGAAAAGCACATTTTTGGTCCATTAACATAACATTGATCAGAAATACAGTGTAGACATTGTTAATGTTGTAAATGACTATTGTAGCTGGAAACGGCAGATTAGTTTTTAATGGAATATCTACGTAGGCGTACAGAGGCCCATTATCAGCAACCATCACTCCTGTGTTCCAATGGCATGTTGTGTTAGCTAATCCAAGTTTATACATTTAAAAGGCTATTTGATCATTAGAAAACCCTTAATGCAGTCATGTTAGCACAGTTGAAAATTGTTGTTCTGATTAAAGAAGCAAAAATCCTGGACTTCTTTAGACTCGTTGAGTATCTGGAGCATCAGCATTTGTGGGTTCGATCACAGGCTTAAAATGTCCAGAAACAAAGACCTTTCTTCTGAAACTCGTCAGTCTATACTTGTTCTAAGAAATGAAGGCTATTCCATGTGAGAAATTGGCAAGAAACTGAAGATCTCGTACAACGCTGTGTACTACTCCCTTCACAGAACAGCGCAAACTGGCTCTAACCAGAATAGAAAGAGGAGTGGGAGGTCCCAGTGCACAACTGAGCAAGGGGACAAGTAAATTAGAGTGTCTAGTTTGAGAAACAGACACCTCACAAGTCCTCAACTGGCAGCTTCATTAAATAGTACCCGCAAAACACCAGTCTCAATGTCAACAGTGAAGAGACGACTCCGGGATGCTGGCCTTCTAGGCAGAGTTGCAAAAGAAAAAGCCATATCTCAGACTGGCTAATAAAAATAAAAGATTAAGATGGGCAAAGAACACAAACACTGGACAGAGGAACTTTTTATGTTATTTTAATGGACAATTATTGTTGTTTTCTTTCAAAAACAAGAACATTTCTAAGTGACCCCAAACCTTTGAACGGTTGTGTACATGTACAAATGAACTTGACTAACCTGTACCCCCGCACATTGACTCGGTACCTGTTATTTTATTGTGTTAATTATTTTAATTAGTTGATTATTTAGTATATATTTCCTTAACTCCACAGTCGTGGCCAAATGTTTTGAGAATGACACAAATATAAATTTTCACAAAGTTAGTTTTATGATGGCAATTTGCATATACTCCAGAATGTTATGAAGAGTGATCAGATGAATTGCAATTAATTGCAAAGTCCCTCTTTGCCATGCAAATGAAATTAATCCCCCAAACACATTTCCATTGTATTTCAGCCTTGCCACAAAAGGACCAGCTGACATTATGTCAGTGATTCTCTCGTTAACACAGGTGTGAGTGTTGATGAGGACAAGGCTGGAGATCACTCTGTCATGCTGATTGAGTTCGAATAACAGACTGGAAGCTTCAAAAGGAGGGTGGTGCTTGGAATCATTGTTCTTCCTCTGTCAACCATGGTTACCTGCAAGGAAACACGTGCCGTCATCATTGCTTTGCACAAAAGGGCTTCACATGCAAGGATATTGCTGCCAGTAAGATTGCACCTAAATCAACCATTTATCGGATCCTCAAGAACTTCAAGGAGAGCGGTTCAATTGTTGTGAAGAAGGCTTCAGGGTGCCCAAGAAAGTTCAGCAAGCGCCAGGACCGTCTCCTAAAGTTGATTCAGCTGCAGGATCGGGGCACCACCAGCTTGCTCAGGAATGGCAGCAGGCAGGTGTGAGTGCATCTGCACGCACAGTGAGGCGAAGACTTTTCGAGGACGGCCTGGTGTCAAGAAGGGCAGCAAAGAAGCCACTTCTCTCCAGGAAAAACATCAGGGACATACTGATATTCTGCAAAGGGAACAGGAATTGGACTGCTGAGGACTGGGGTAAAGTAATTTTATCTGATGAATCCCCCTTTCCGATTGTTTGGGGCTTCTGGAAAAAAGCTTGTGCGGAGAAGACAAGGGGAGCGCTACCATCAGTCCTGTGTCATGCCAACAGTAAAGCATCCTGAGACCATTCTCATGTGTGGGGTTGCTTCTCAGCCAAGGGAGTGGGCTCGCTCACAATTTTGCCTAAGAACACACCCATGAATAATGAATTGTACCACCACATCCTCCGAGAGCAACTTCTCCCAACCATCCAGGAACAGTTTGGTGATGAACAATGCCTTTTCCAGCATGATGGAGCACCTTGCCATAAGGCAAAAGTGATAACTAAGTGGCTCGGGGAACAAAACATCACTTTCTGGGTCCATGGCCAGGAAACTCCCCAGACCTTAATCCCATTGAGAACTTGTCGTCAATCCTCAAGAGGCGGGTGGACAAACAAAACCCCACAAATTCTGACAAACTCCATGCATTGATTATGCAAGAATGGGCTGCCTTCAGTCAGGATGTGACCCAGAAGTTACATTTACATTTACATTTAAGTCATTTAGCAGACGCTCTTATCCAGAGCGACTTACAAATTGGTGCATTCACCTTATGACATCCAGTGGGACAGTCACTTAACAATAGTGCATCTAAAACTTAGGGGGGGTGGGGTGAGAGGGATTACTTAACCTATCCTAGGTATTCCTTAAAGAGGTGGGGTTTCAGGTGTCTCCGGAAGGTGGTGATTGACTCCGCTGTCCTGGCGTCGTGAGGGAGTTTGTTCCACCATTGGGGGGGCCAGGGCAGCGAACAGTTTTGACTGGGCTGAGCGGGAGCTGTACTTCCTCAGTGGTAGGGAGGCGAGCAGGCCAGAGGTGGATGAACGCAGTGCCCTTGTTTGGGTGTAGGGCCTGATCAGAGCCTGGAGGTACTGAGGTGCCGTTCCCCTCACAGCTCCGTAGGCAAGCACCATGGTCTTGTAGCGGATGCGAGCTTCAACTGGAAGCCAGTGGAGAGAACGGAGGAGCGGGGTGACGTGAGAGAACTTGGGAAGGTTGAACACCAGACGGGCTGCGGCGTTCTGGATGAGTTGAAGGGGTTTAATGGCACAGGCAGGGAGCCCAGCCAACAGCGAGTTGCAGTAATCCAGACGGGAGATGACAAGTGCCTGGATCAGGACCTGCGCCGCTTCCTGTGTGAGGCAGGGTCGTACTCTGCGGATGTTGTAGAGCATGAACCTACAGGAACGGGCCACCGCCTTGATGTTAGTTGAGAACGACAGGGTGTTGTCCAGGATCACGCCAAGGTTCTTGGCGCTCTGGGAGGAGGACACAATGGAGTTGTCGACCGTGATGGCGAGATCATGGAACGGGCAGTCCTTCCCCGGGAGGAAGAGCAGCTCCGTCTTGCCGAGGTTCAGCTTGAGGTGGTTAATTGACAGCATGCCAGGGTGGATTGCTGAGGTCTTGAAAAAGGTCAACACTGCAAATATTGGCATCAACTTCATGTAATTGTCAATAAAAGCCTTTGACACTTTGAAATGCTTGTAATTATACTTCAGTATTCCATAGTAACATCTGACAAAAATATCTAAAGACACTGAAGCAGCAAACTTTCTGAAAATTAATATGCACACACAACATTCTATAATACAATTGCGTTATTTGACGTGTTAAATTAAAAGCTTATTTAACATGTCAAATAGTGTTTGTTATATGACATGTATCTTTTTAGAAACGCAAAGACCCAAACATGTGCCTCACCCTAATAATTTGGTCTATTTTCACCTCTTCATTTTGCCTTCAACAGTAGACGAAATTAAGAGGTTCTAACTTGGTGGTGCACAAAATAGCCTTTAAACCTGTTTTAGAGAAATGTCATCATTGAACATTGAAAGAGCTGTTATTGTCTGTTTATGTGCCCCTTTAGTTATCCTACGGTTCTGATGTGTACAGGGAGAATACTGTAAGAACAGCCCATGTTCTGAGTTCTGTTGCTGTACATTTCAAAAGTGCTGAACAAATCGTTATATGGACGGACGTCTGTCATCGCTGGCTCATTAATGTCTTAATCGAAATTACGGATTGCCTTTTATCAGCTTGTCAGTAGAAACCACATTTGTTTAAGCAAGTCTGCCATATCAGCTATGTTATTTTTTAAATGCAGTAAATGAGGCTGCATTAATGAACTGTTTCGCTGCCAGACAAGACTCTGCTGAATGCCAGGTTTTGCAGTGGTAAGGTGTTGTTGTTGGGACTCTGCTGTTGGGACAGCTTTATGTCGGCCCTAACAGTTTGTGGGCACCGTTTGTCAACATTATAGTGCAATTAATGTATTGTTTAGTGTTGTGTTGTGTAGCGGCTTTGCTGTCATGCATCCAAATTTGTTTGTTTGCCCCACCAAGATTGACATGCTAAAATCACCACTGGTTATACTGTACCAGTGGTGAGCAATAATTTTGTCGAGGGTCACATCGGGATTTCAAAATTCAGCAGTTATTTGAAAATGTCCATTATTATTTATACATACATTATATCAAGTTTTAGACGTTCAAACTGCAATTTCAAGCAAATGTTACCGTGTTGCATCTAATTTGATTCAATGCAATTTCCTCTTGGAAGTCTGCAACCATAGAAATACTTGGTATTTATGCCAATAATAAGCCAGTCAACTTCCTATCTATGGTTATTTTGGTCACTGCTCACTGTCACACTATGTTGACATATTATTGATTTAGTACAGAAAAAAAATCTAAGCAACTGGGGCCATGTAAATAATTGTTAGATTACTCATTTGGAATCCACCTGTGGCACCTTGTGTGTCCATAAAAGTCTGTATGCAACCTGGCACACTTGAAAGGGTACTTACTGCCCCCTACACCTTTAAGGCCCTTCACATGTTCCTAGCCTTCAACATAGAAATGTAACTACCATGGTCATTTGGAATGACCAGTCAATTAGCATTATGATTAATGTAGTCGTCATTCTACAGATTCCAAATTGGCCTACAAACGTTTGCATTATGCCATCTTAATCTCCCAAAGAAACCGTGTCATTCCAAACACACAAAAAAAATGGAAAATAAACAAAAATACAAAACACAGTGGTTTAAAAAGTGGAGGATGACGTGCTTCTTTTGATCATAAAACGAATAAAATCGTCGCAAAATTGTAGGAATACACCCTCCCGCAGCTGAGAGATTTACGGTATTATAATACATGCAGCCTAGATCATTTACAGTTTAGAATGATTCGAGCTTGAAATTATCCTATAAACATTATTATGCAACTAAAAGCCTATCTTCCCGTGTCTAATGTCACAACTATAGGAAATGTTTGGATCAATGTTGTTATATCTATAGGAAACGTTTGGATCCAGAAATGACTGTAGATTTATGCTGAAAATGAGCGCAAACTAAACCATAATGGTACAAAGCATTATCTGATTTGACGGTTGATGATTGAATGTGTCACTGTTTTCAATAAATATATTGTTTTAATGTATTTATTAGGGACGGATACAATTATTAAAACGTTTTAATTATATATATTACTAACATATTAGACTATTATTTGTATTATCTCAAATATATGAATAACCCTATCGCCAAAAACTCTTACAGCCTAAAAAACCTATCTACTAATATAAAGTCGTAACAGATTTAGTTCAAAGCCCATCTTTTATTTAAGCAGACTTTAACACCTCTACACTACCAGGGGTCGGGAGGGAGAACCCGGAGGGGGCGGATAGGTCAGGTTGGTTCTACCCGTCCTATCTAACGCCTCCTGCGGCCTCCTCTCCTGCGACGACGTCGGGACACCCTGGCGCGGCGGCGCCTGCGGACAGGTCGGCTGGAGGATCTGCGTCTTCTGGGCATTGTGATTGATGGATAAACATTTTAGACAGGCGGTGGTCCCTTTTATAGGGCTGGAGGGGAGCTGGAGTGATGTCATTATGGGATAAATGATGATGCAATAAGTATTAAAGACAGTTTAAATTGAGAAAACATCTTAATTCTGTGACGTCATAGTAGCAGTGGCAGGATGATGTAATAATGATATTTTTATTTTGTCATTTTAAATAGTGATCTGTGTTTGAATGTTAAATGACGAGAGGCATTGATGCGAGTTACCAGTCTTGTTCAGTACATCACAATACATCCGGGTATCTCAAGCACACCCGGTAAAACACATGAGTTGCAGTAATGAACATTTACCAACAGATGGCATCACTGTGCTGCCATTTTACACCCATAACAATCTGTTTCTTTGGCCAACACAATGAACCATGGTAGAAATAATCAACCAGGTCTTTATTTAATGGTGATTTGGAATGTTGTAGGAGGAGATCCTACTGCAGCATAGAATGCTTAGCATATTATAATACAGATAGGCTATCATACTACAGTAAAACACATCTTCAGTTGATTATGCCAAAATAGAACAGAGGATTTAAGGAAAGTATTTAATCATCAATTTCCTGCAGTCAAATAACCTAGTAGCCTCATGGGTGGAATGACATATGATTCATCATTTCATAATTAATACACTTTATTTTTTTAAAGCTGCCGAAAATCCGGTGTCTCTATGTCAAACGGTTTTGTTATATTTCAGTCTTCTGTGATGTATATAAAGTGTAATATTGGGATGCAAACTCAACATTACATTTCAACTGTATATCTGACATGGTACACTGTGTCTTCTGTATACACCTCACGCCCATAACCATGTGTGTGAGGTGTATACTTTTGTCTGAAAGTAGTTTTAAGACTACCTAGAAACACTGTGACCCTGATTCAGCCCACTGCAGAAATGATTAATGACCTCTACCCTTGACATGTCAGCCATGTCATCCATTAAAGTCTGAAACTACTGAATGTTTATTACAACCAATCTCTAAACTACTGAGTAGGCTCTCATTACATCTATTATCATGTGATTTCTCAGGAGTCAATTGAATCAGCTAAACTGTTCAGAATGTCTAACTACTGCAACCAGCCTCTCAGAATCAGATTGTTGTGATGTCACTGAAACTGCATTGTGATTTAATGGCACCACAACAAGTTGTGCATAAAGCAAGTCATATTATGCTCATCAAATGCTGCTATACAGTAGATTGTTATCAGAATGGGGTATAATGTAAAAGTCATTTCCCAAATAATAAACTCAGTCAAACATTTCATCCTCTACATATTTCATTTGATCTCATATAGAGAGAATGCTCTCTAAAATGGTGGATCTTCAGGAGCCCACTCCACCTGGATACCATGACAACCCTCAAGTGATTGACACTTTTTTATTTTACCTTTATTTAACCAGGTAGGCAAGGTGAGAACAAGTTCTCATTTACAACTGCGACCTGGCCAAGATAAAGCACAGCAGTTCAACACATACAACAACACAGAGTTACACATGGAATGAACAAACATACAGTCAATAATACAGTAGAAAAAAGAAAAGTCTATATACAGTGAGTGCAAATGAGGTAAGATAAGAGAGGTAAGGCAATAAATATGCCATGGTGGTAAAGTAATTACAATATAGAAATTAGACACTGGAATGGTAGATGTGCAGAAGATTAATGTGCAAGTAGAGATACTGGGGTGCAAAGGAGCAAGATAAATAAATAGAGTATGGGAATGAGGTAGTTGGATGGGCTGTTTACAGGTGGGCTATGTACAGGTGCAGTGATCTGTGAGCTGCTCTGACAGCTGGTGCTTAAAGCTAGTGAGGGAGATATGGGTATCCAGGTTCAGTGATTTTTGCAGTTCGTTCCAGTCATTGGCAGCAGAGAATGTTGACAGGTTAGTTCCCACAGCCTGGTGGGCGGGACCAGAGGGACACCTGGTTCAGAGGTTCAAGAGGCCCAACTCTGACTCTCTCCTAGCAATGCCAGGAATTCCCCTAGCTAATTACCTAGGGAAGCTAGACACTGAACACACAGGCTTTAAGGTTGATAGGCCAGGCTAAACAAACCACACTGGAGCTAAGTGGATCTGTTCGTGTATAGACCCAACTCTCTAAATATTCACATTTCTCTAAATAAATTGGGCACAGACATCAAATTACCTTAGCAATAGATTTTAGTTGTTTTTGTTCAATGCATAACCTCTTGTTGATCCTATAGGCATATCTCCCATGCCCTTACTGATGTAGGTCTCCATAACAAAGTCATCTTCATACAAAGAAAAGAGACAGAATGGACACAGTTCGGAAATCCACAAGATCAGGTTTCTTCACAGGAAGAAAACTAGCAAAAGATTTCTAATTCTTTTACTCAGAATGTCTGAACAGAGGCATTAGGGAAAAAAACACAACCCACTTTGATTATCAAATCAAATGTATTTATTAAGCCCTTCTTATATCAGCTGATATATCAAAGTGCTGTACAGAAACCCAGCCTAAAACCCCAAACAGCAAGCAATGCAGGTGTAGAAGCACATTGTCTAGGAAAAACTCCCTAGAAAGGCCAAAACCTAGGAAGAAACCTAGAGAGGAACCAGGCTATGAGGGGTGGCCAGTCCTCTTCTGGCTGTACCAGGTGGAGATTATAACAGAACATGGCCAAGATGTTCAAATGTTCATAAATGACCAGCAAGGTCAAATAATAATAATCACAGTAGTTGTCGAGGGTGCAACAAGTCAGTACCTCAGGAGTAAATGTCAGTTGGCTTTTCATAGCCAATCATTGAGAGTATCTCTACCACCCCTGCTGTCTTTAGAGAGTTGAAAACCGCAGGTCTGGGACAGGTAGCACGTCCGGTGAACAGGTCAGTGTTCCATAGCTGCAGGCAGAACAGGTGAAACTGGAGCAGCAGCACGGTCAGGAAGATCACGTCAGTGACTCAACACACTCAAGTGACGCACCCCTCCTAGGGACGGCATGGAAGAGCACCAGTAAGCCAGTGACTCAGCCCCTGTAATAGAGTTAGAGGCAGAGAATCCCAGTGAAGAGAGGGGAAGCGTCCAGGCAGAGACAGCAAGGACAGGTCGTTGCTCCAGTGCCTTTCTGTTCACCTTCATACTCCTGGGCCAGACTACACTCAGTCATAGAACCTACTGAAGAGATGATTCTTCAATAAAGACTTAAAAGTTGAGAGTAATATTGTTGAGGAAGCAGAGCTGCAGTATGTAGGGTATACTTTACTACTATAACCACCAGTATGTCTTATCTGGTCTGTTTTGGGTCTAAACACATCTGCAGCTATGTAATAGTGGTCACTGATCTTCAGTCAATGGTGAAAGAACAAACTGTCCCTGTAGACTCTGAGAACAGATGAATCCTGTAGCACCCCTGAACAACCCATTACAGGACTAACACTGTACAACATAACTGTGAAGGTTACTAATAAACAGTGAATAACAAATAAAAATAACGAGTAAGAATTACATGGCTAAATACAGGAAGTAGAAACTAACATGGTGTACAGGAAGTAGAAACTAACACGGCTATATACAGGGAGTAGAAACTAACACGGCTATATACAGGGAGTAGAAACTAACACGGCTATATACAGGGAGTAGAAACTAACACGGCTATATACAGGGAGTAGAAACTAACACGGCTATATATAGGGAGTAGAAACTAACACGGCTATATATAGGAAGTAGAAACTAACATGGCTATATACAGGGAGTAGAAACTAACATGGCTATATATAGGAAGTAGAAACTAACATTGCTATATATAGGGAGTATAAACTAACATGGCTATATATAGGGAGTAGAAACTAACATGGCTATATATAGGGAGTAGAAAATAACATGGCTATATATAGGGAGTAGAAAATAACATGGCTATATATAGGGAGTAGAAAATAACATGGCTATATATAGGGAGTAGAAAATAACATGGCTATATACAGGGGGTACCAGTACCGAGTAGATGTGCAGGGGTTCGAGGTAATTGAGGTAGGTAGCTATGTACTGTACATATAGGTAGGGGTAAGGCAACAGGATCAGTGCTGATTTTAGCATTTACATCTTAGTGGGGCAAACTCAACAACATTTATTTTTGATGCATGCCAGCAAAGACACTACACAACAAAACCCTAAACAAAACATTAATTTCACTATAACGGTGACAAGTGGTGCCCACAAACTGTTAGGGTCTACATAAAGCTGTACCAACAGCAGAGCTTTCTTTTCAGCACCATGGAGTGAATCCTTACCACCACTACACCTGGCTATCAGTGGAGCCTTGTCTGGCAGGAAAACAATTCATTCAGCCTTGTTTACTGCCTTTTTACAAAACATAGCTGATATGGTTGACTTGCTTAAACAAATGCGTTTTCTACAGACAATTGAGATGTACAAACTATGGCATAAGGGAATGATGAGCGCATAAGAGGAATTTCATTTCGATTAAGACATGAATGACCGAACGACAACGGATGTAGTCAATATAACTATGTGTTCAGCACTTTTGAAATGTATAGCGACAGAATGCAGAGCATAGACTGCACTTACAGTATTTTCCCTGTACACCAAGTCAGAACCATTGGATAAATAAAGGGGGCATATAAGCTGACAATGAAACCTCTTCCAATATTTATTTTATTTTATTTTACCTTTATTTAACCAGGTAGGCTAGTTGAGAACAAGTTCTCATTTGCAACTGCGACCTGGCCAAAATAAAGCATAGCAGAGAGGCATATTAGATGACATTTCTCAAAAACAGGTTATAGGCTACAAGTGCAGCACCACCGAGTCAGAACAATAACATTAGGCAAAATTACAGTTGATTTTACAATTGCTAGGACCCATTTCTCAATACTTAGGTCACTATTTCAAAAGTCTTCATACTATGAACACAACAGCAGTCTGTGGGCAACACTGTGTCTCGTTTTTCATTGTTTTGGCACAAAATGCATTCAATGACTACATCTTTCAAATTTCATGAATTATTTTCGCACTCAGACACAACCACCACTAAAACTCGATGTATCTACAGGCCAATTTTCATGTTTACATACAGTTGAAGTCGGAAGTTTACATACACCTTAGCCAAATACATTTAAACTTTTCACAATTCCTGACATTTAATCCTAGTAAAAATTCCATGTCTTAGGTCAGTTAAGATCACCACGTTATTTTAAGAATGTGAAATGTCAGAATAATAGTGGAGATAATGATTTACTTCAGCTTTTATTTATTTCATCACATTCCCAGTGGGTCAGAAGTTTACTACATACACTCAATTAGTATTTGGTAGCATTGCCTTTAAATTGTTTTACTTGGGTCAAATGTTTCGGGTAGCCTTGCACAAGCTTCCCACAATAAGTTGGGTGAATTTTGGCCCATTCCTCCTGATAGAGCTGGTGTAACTGAGTCAGGTTTGTAGGCCTCCTTGCTCACACACACCTTTTCAGTTCTGCCCACACATTTTCTATAGGAATGAGGTCAGGGCTTTGTGATGGCAACTCCAATACATTGACTTTGTTGTCCTTAAGCCATTTTGCCACAACTTTGGAAGTATGCTTGGAGTCATTGTCCATTTGGAAGACCCGTTTGCGACCTAAAAAGCTTTAACTTTAGTAGATGTCACAACCGACTTGCCAAAACTATAGTTTGTTATAATGCCATAATGTGCAGTCAACAGAAGTCAGAAATAACATTATAAATATTCACTTACCTTTGATGATCTTCATCATAATGCACTCCCAAGAATCCAAGTTCCACAATAAATGTTTGTTGTTCAATAATGTCCATCATTTATGTCCAAATAGCTACTTTTGCAAGCGCGTTTTGTAAACAAATCCAAAGTCACAAACCGTGTTCAATAGGAGCAGACCAAATGTCAAAAAGTTATGTTACAGGTCATACAGAATCAATCAATTACAGAATGTATAGAATCAATCTTTAGGATGTTTTTAACATAAATCTTCAATAATGTTCCAACCGGAGAATTCCTGTCTTCAGAAATGCAATGGAACGGGAGCTACCGCTCACGTGAACGAGCGTCACGAGTTTGTGGCACTCTGCCAGACCACTGACTCAAAGAGCCCTTATTTACAGTAGAAGCCTCAAACAAGTTTCTAGAGAAGGTTGACATCTAGTGGAAGCCTTAGGAAGTGCAACATGACCAATATCCCACTGTATTTTCAATAGGGAATGAGTTGAAAATTGACCAACCTCAGATTTCCCACTTCCTGGTTGGATTTTCTCTCAGGTTTCTGCCTGCCATATGAGTTATGTTATACTCATAGACATCATTCAAACAGTTTTAGAAACTCCAGAGTGTTTGCTATCCAAATATACAAATAATATGCATATATTAGCAACTGGGACTGAGGAGCAGGCAGTTTACTCTGGGAACCTCTGGGCATCTTATTCATCCAAGCTACTCAATACTGCCCCCAGCCATAAGAAGTTAAGAAGAAATTTGTGGAGTGGTTGAAAAAACGAGTTTGAATGACTCCAACCTAAGTGTATGTAAACTTCTGACTTCAACTGTATTCTTTTCAAAACTGCTAAACTTAAATTCAAAACATTACACAACATTGAATAAGACAGCAATTTGCTACATTTCTACAGTAATACCGTATTGAAATATATTTCAAATCTAAAAAAAAATGAAATACTATCAAAACAATTAGACTAACCACAGCTGATTCCCATTGTAGCTGAACACCTACCCAGGTGTTACGTCTTTCAATTTCATTACCATCTATACAAAAGGGGACATCTTAGGAATAATGCTGTACTGTAATGTAAACATGGATCCAGCCAGAGATATAGAAGTGGCTGACAGGAAGAAGAGTGGCTGGGAGTGGGAGAGGAGTACGTATGTGTGGTGGAAGAAGACAGAGGAAAATCAAGAGCTGTAGTCTCAGATGAGATTAGAGCTACTATAATTGATCCTGTAATAAATCATGGTCTATCAATGAGAGAGGCTGGTCTGAGAATGCAGCCAAATCTGCAACTCAACAGTGGCATCTATTGTGAGAAATTTCAGGCAAAACAACAGGTAAGATGTGCATTCTGCAAGGGCATCTGACTGAACTGCACATTACAGAAGTAAATTGAGCAAAGCCTCCAAACCTTCTTGTGTGTAATTGTTTTTGTTTTTCTGCTAAGGACCCAACGGTTACCTCCTACAGGCAGGAGAGGTAGGATTTACACTGCTGTGCAGGGAACTGCAATCGTTGATATGGTCATCAGAAACAATGGCATAAAACTCAGAGATTTGGGACAGAGTGTTGGCAGACAACATTACATTTGGAAATATTCACAATGTAAGCATAACAACTATTTCTAGAGTCCTGAAACATCAAGTCAGAATGAAGCAGTTGTACACTGTCCCCTTTGAGAGGAACTCTGAACCAGTCAAACAACTCAGGAACCAATATGTCCAGGTAAAATGGTCATAAAATACAGAACTGGTTTTGAATAAAACCAAACAGGGCAGAGGCACATAATGGCATGTTGTTTAGGTATGATGTAAACTACCGTAGTAGACTAACTCTTATGTTGCCTTGTGGATGTATTTTAGAGAGTCATGGAGATTGAAACCAGGCAAACACCCCACATATTCATCCTTGTGGTTGAGGCTGGTTTCAACTTGGCCAAAACACAGCGGTGAGGAAGGAATGTGATTGGGAAAAGAGCCACAGTGGATGTCCCGGGCCAGAGGGGTGGATGTCCCGGGCCAGATGGGTGGATGTCCCGGGCCAGATGGGTGGATGTCCCGGGCCAGATGGGTGGATGTCCCGGGCCAGAGGGCTGGATGTCCCGGGCCAGAGGGCTGGGTGTCCCGGGCCAGAGGGCTGGGTGTCCCGGGCCAGAGGGCTGGGTGTCCCGGGCCAGAGGGCTGGGTGTCCCGGGCCAGAGGGGTGGATGTCCCGGGCCAGAGGGGTGGATGTCCCGGGCCAGAGGGGTGGATGTCCCGGGCCAGAGGGGTGGATGTCCCGGGCCAGAGGGGTGGATGTCCCGGGCCAGAGGGGTGGATGTCCCGGGCCAGAGGGGTGGATGTCCCGGACCAGAGGGGTGGATATCCCGGACCAGAGGGGTGGATGTCCCGGACCAGAGGGGTGACAACATCACAATGTGTGTACCGCTCTCCAGCCCTTCGTGTACCGCTCTCCAGCCCTTCGTGTACCGCTCTCCAGCCCTTCGTGTACCGCTCTCCAGCCCTTCGTGTACCGCTCTCCAGCCCTTCGTGTACCACTCTCCAGCCCTTCGTGTACCACTCTCCAGCCCTTCATGTACCACTCTCCAGCCCTTCGTGTACCACTCTCCAGCCCTTCGTGTACCACTCTCCAGCCCTTCGTGTACCACTCTCCAGCCCTTCGTGTACCACTCTCCAGCCCTTCGGTGAACAAACTGCCTTCTGTTACAGCCAAATATTTATAATTTTGACTCATCAGCCCAGAGCACCTGCTGCCATTTTTCTGCGCCCCAGTTCCTGTGTTTTCGTTCATAGTTGAGTCGCTTGGCTTTGTTTCCAGGTTGGAGGTATGGCTTTTTAGCTGCAAGTCTTCCATGAAGGCCACTTCTGACCAGACTTCTCTGGACAGTCGATGGGTGTTAGCAGGGTCCCACTGTTTTCTGCCAATTCTGAGCTGATGGCACTGCTGGACATCTTCCGATTGCGAGGGGAAGTAAACATGTTGTGTCTCATCTGCTGCAGTAAGTTTCCTTGGCCGACCACTGCGTCTACGGTCCTCAACGTTGCCCGTTTCTTTGTGCTTCTTCAAGAGCTTGGACAGCACATCTGGAAACCCCGGTCTGCCTTGACATGTCAGCCTGGGAGAGACCTTGCTAATGCAGTATATCAGCAAGGTCTCTCCCAGGCAGACATGGCAAAACTGAGCACAGCAACAAGACAAGGTAGTTAGTTACCTTGTGTCGTGTTGCTGTGCTCAGTCTTGCCATGTCTGCCTGGGGGAGACCTTGCTGATACAGTATAACTACCTTGTGTCTTGTTGCTGTGTTCAGTCTTGCCATGTCTGCCTGGGAGAGACCTGATGCAGTATAACTACCTTGTGTCTTGTTGCTGTGCTCAGTCTTGCCATGTCTGCCTGGGAGAGACCTTACTGATACAGTATAACTACCCTGTGTCTTGTTGCTGTGCTCAGTCTTGACATGTCTGCCTGGGAGAGACCTTACTGATACAGTATAACTACCCTGTGTCTTGTTGCTGTGCTCAGTCTTGACATGTCTGCCTGGGAGAGACCTTACTGATACAGTATAACTACCCTGTGTCTTGTTGCTGTGCTCAGTCTTGACATGGTGTATGACTTTTGGCTGTAAACTGTCTTCGGCAACCTCACCTTGTCAGCTGAGTTTGTCTGTTCCTCACCCAGTTTTATTCCTCCTACACAGCTGTTTCTGTTTCAATTAATGATTGTGCTTCAACCTACATATTGAATTGATGATCATTAGCACCTGTTTGGTATAATTGTTTAATCATACACCTGACTATATGCCTACCAAATCCCTGACTTTGTTCAAGTGTACCTAGAAGAATTGATGCTGTTTTGAAGCCAAAGGGTCACCAAATATGGATTTGATTTAGATTTTTCTTGTTTACTCACTTTGCATTTAGTTAATTGATAAATATAATCTATTAACATGTCTATTTTTGATAGCATTCTTACTTTACAGCATTTTTCACACCCGCCTAAAACTTTTGCGCAGTAATGTATCTGCAGAAGATTGCCAGGGATGGACCAGACATGCCAAAAGAGGATTTCCTAGGTGTATTGCCCAAGATGACATCAGTTGTGATGTGGGTAAGAACCTGTGGTCTAATGCAGAAGACAGGGTTGACAAGCATTGATACTGTATCTGTATCGGTAGATGGTGTAATTATTGTATTTTGGAATCACTTAATGCCAAGAAAATGACATCAAACCTATTGAAGCATATTGCATCATGTCTGAATCATTCCTGGAACATACCCTGCAGTGAATTCTAAACAGTAGAGGTGTCATTGTTTTTTAAATACATTTTTACAAAAGAAAACATTGCATAATGCTACCTGTTTAGTGTTTTTTAGGTCATTGTTTTATGAGTGACAAAGTGTGCTTGTTGGGTGACAACCTTTGCTAGTGTTATGGAAGAATGAGTTGATTTGAGACACATATGAAGAGTTTTGGTAGTTTTAGTGCATTTTGGATGTGAAATTAACTGTTGTGCCAGGCTGAAAGTTGGTTAGGAGAACTGTGTGAAGAGTTTTTAAAATGTGACCTAACTAAGTATTGAGAAATGGGTTCTAGCGATTGTAAAAATAAAATAAAAAACTGTAAAATGTGAAAATAGACCAAATTATTAGGGTGAGGCACATGGGTTTACTAACAGTTCACTACACAACATACACTCAGTATTACTTTCTTAGCTACAGTATACATATCTCCCTTGCCTATTACTTAATTTATGCAGCAGCATACAAGACATTTTTGGACTCACCTTGGCATTTGATGTGCTCACTTAACATGAAGGTGGCGCTGCATTCTCTGTATTTATGGTGGGAACTCCAAAAAACACACAGCCCCTCCATTGAATAGCAGGCTACTGGTTGCTTTGCACTGCTTGCAGTTTGCCACAGATTCCTTCCAAATGACTCATTGTTAAATTTGCGATTTCCAACTTGGTGTGGTGTATGTAATCTTTATGTACAATGGCCGATGAGCACCGATATACGTTGTATCTGTAATTTATCTCCATTATTTATCTTCATATGACAAGGATTAAAAAGGATTTGCAAGTAGATTGTCGACTTAATTCATGATGATGACTGCTAGCTAAGAGTTTGTAAGTAAGACGTTGACATGATCAGTCCAATCAAAGCTACTGTAGATATAACGTGATTTGACTTCATTTTATCTGTGGCCAATAACCTAGAGCCTTCTTGGAAGGGCACTTCTAATATAGCGCTATGGCAGGACCCAAAGGGCTGACATTTTGGATGTTTTACTAAGGACATAAACTTTGCGATGACATCGTGTCAGAACACTGAGCCAATCACGGCGCAATGCTCCTATTTTTTTCTGGCTCGCCGCACAACCACCGAAAGCACTGAGCGAGGCTGAAACACCTACCTTTTGAACAGGATAGATAATTGACAGTAGAAGTGTGTGTGTGTGTGTGTGTGTGTGTGTGTGTGTGTGTGTGTGTGTGTGTGTGTGTGTGTGTGTGTGTGTGTGTGTGTGTGTGTGTGTGTGTGTGTGTGTGTGTGTGTGTGTGTGTGTGTGTGTGTGTGTGTGTGTGTGTGTGTGTGTGTGTGTGTGTGTGTGTGTGTGTGGCGTCAGAATGCATGTGTGTGCATGCTATGTGTGTAGCCTGTACGTAGTGTGTGTGTGTGCTCCAGACTTGGTACCGCTTGCCTTGCGGTAGTGGAGAGAACAGCCTGTGGTTTGAGTGGCTGGAGTCTTTGACAATTTGATAAAATAGGTTAAACCATATATTGATTTGAGGTTTCCTCAAAAGGGTTTTAAGAATAAAACGTTTTTTTTAATGCATAAAATGTGATTAAAGAAAGCAGCGCAATAAAGCGACAACGGCACAAAATGTAGAATCCACAATTCCACTTTCTGCCTGGAAAAAGCTGCAATTATTTTTCTGATCACAAGATGGAAGCACAGACCTGAAACCCAACCATGTTTCATTTCCAAATTGTTCCTTTGCCCCATGGGTTGGTACACTGTACCCAAGGTGAGCAATAATTTTGTCCCGGGCCACACCGGAATCTCAAAATTCAGCACATAAAACTTTTTTCTTTTTAACATTCAGCGGAGGGACAAAAACGCACAAATAAAAATACAGAACATACTAGTTTATAAAGTGGTCAGTGGTATGTAACTGGAGAGGACAACGCGCTTCTTTTGGCCTAAAACGAAGAAAAGTTGTAGGAATAGACCCTCCCCAGCTGGAGAGACTTACGGTATTATAATACAGCAACATTTACCGTTTAGAATGGTTCCATCTTGAAATGATCCTATAATCGGTATAAATATGTTTAAACTAATACGCCTATCTAATAATGTATATTCTCGTGTTTATTTGGTTCCTTAGTTGTCTGTCTGTCAATGTTGTACAATGTTATAGCTATAGGAAACGCTTTCTGATGAATGATTTGCCGTTTCTAATGCTTGTAATCCAACCGTTGGATCAATAAATAGCTGTAGATTTATTTATGCTGCAAATGAACGCAACTTGAACCAGAATAGTGCAATGCATCATCTGACTTGACGGTTGATAAGGCTGCATTTCTCAATACTGTTTTAAATAAAAGCTTTGTTTGAAATGTTTTAAATAAAAACATTAACGTATTTATTCATTTGTTAGTGTAAGAGTACTCTTTTTGCGTTGTGTACAGTCATCGACACGGAACTCTAATATGTAGCACCAGTCATGTAGCTTTATTCTGTTAGGAACCGCACAAAATTGCACGTCATGCAATGCTCGTCTCACCATCCAACTCTGCACTCACGCACTGTACAAAATATATGAACCCACCAGACACAGTACATTGCTAGCTAGTACTGGCGGGAATTCTTTACAACAAAATGCACAACAAATATTATCCAAAAACCGCTGCATCTTATGAGTGATGTTCGAATAACATTTACAAACAATTTGATATAAATTGTACATTTAAATCATCACTTGAGAGTATAAAAATCACTTTTGATGTACAGTGCTTGGCAACCAACAACTTACCGCTGGTTTGGTGCTTGTTCACTGGGACGATTCTAACTAAAACATCCCCCCTTGTAAGCAAGCGGCGCAAACCAGCCAATAAGATGCCATGTTGAGTAGGTGAAGGCAAGACAAACTCAAACCAAAAACCCATTGGCTTAACAATAAAGTGGCAAGGGGAATCACCAATATAACCCTGTTACATTAGGGACAGACACAGTTATTCAAATATATGATTAACTCTATTGCCTAAAACGTATAGCCAAAAAGAACACCATCTTATAAAATAAAGAAAGTCGTAACAGTTTTAGTTAAAAGCCCATCTTTTATTTAAGCAGACTTTAACACCTCTACACCACCAGGGGTCGGGAGGGAGAACACGGATGTGGCGGATAGGTCAGGTAGGTTCTACCCGTCCTATCTAACGCCTCCTGCGTCCTCCTCTCCTGCGACGACGTCGGGACACCCTGGGGCGGCGGCGCCTGCGGACAGGTCGTCTGGAGGATCTGCGTCTTCTGGGCATTGTGATTGATGGATAAGACTTTTAGACGGCCGTGCTCCCTTTTATAGGGCTGGAGGGGGCTGGAGTGATGTCATTATGGGATAAATGATGATGCAATAATGATTAAAGACAGTTTAAATTTAGAAAACTTGTGAACTCTGTGACGTCATAGTAGCGATCTGTGTCTTTGGCCAACACAATGAACTCTAGTAAAATAAAAGGTCTTTATTAAATGGTTATTTGGAATATTGTAGGAGGGGATCCTACCTCACCATAGAATGCTTATTAGCATGTTATAATACAGATAGATACGCTACATTTACATTTACATTTAAGTCATTTAGCAGACGCTCTTATCCAGAGCGACTTACAAATTGGTGCATTCACCTTATGACATCCAGTGGAACAACCACTTTACAATAGTGCATCTAAATATTTTAAGGGGGGTGAGAAGGATTACTTTATCCTATCCTAGGTATTCCTTAAAGAGGTGGGGTTTCAGGTGTCTCCGGAAGGTGGTGATTGACTCCGCTGTCCTGGCGTCGTGAGGGAGTTTGTTCCACCATTGGGGAGCCAGAGCAGCGAACAGTTTTGACTGAGCTGAGCGGGAACTGTACTTCCTCAGTGGTAGGGAGGCGAGCAGGCCAGAGGTGGATGAACGCAGTGCCCTTATTTGGGTGTAGGGCCTGATCAGAGCCTGGAGGTACTGAGGTGCCGTTCCCCTCACAGCTCCGTAGGCAAGCACCATGGTCTTGTAGCGGATGCGAGCTTCAACTGGAAGCCAGTGGAGAGAGCGGAGGAGCGGGGTGACGTGAGAGAACTTGGGAAGGTTGAACACTAGACGGGCTGCGGCGTTCTGGATGAGTTGTAGGGGTTTAATGGCACAGGCAGGGAGCCCAGCCAACAGCGAGTTGCAGTAATCCAGACGGGAGATGACAAGTGCCTGGATTAGGACCTGCGCCGCTTCCTGTGTGAGGCAGGGTCGTTCTCTGCGGATGTTGTAGAGCATGAACCTACAGGAACGGGCCACCGCCTTGATATTAGTTGAGAACGACAGTTTGTTGTCCAGGATCACGCCAAGGTTCTTAGCGCTCTGGGAGGAGGACACAATGGAGTTGTCAACCGTGATGGCGAGATCATGGAACGGGCAGTCCTTCCCCGGGAGGAAGAGCAGCTCCGTCTTGCCGAAGTTCAGCTTGAGGTGGTGATCCGTCATCCACACTGATATGTCTGCCAGACATGCAGAGATGCGATTCGCCACCTGGTCATCAGAAGGGGGAAAGGAGAAGATTAATTGTGTGTCGTCTGCATAGCAATGATAGGAGAGACCATGTGAGGTTATGACAGAGCCAAGTGACTTGGTGTATAGCGAGAATAGGAGAGGGCCTAGAACAGAGCCCTGGGGGACACCAGTGGTGAGAGCGCGTGGTGAGGAGACAGATTCTCGCCACGCCACCTGGTAGGAGCGACCTGTCAGGTAGGACGCAAGCTACCTTACTACACAGTAAAACATCTTCCACAGGTTTTGCCAAACTAGAACAGAGGATTTGACGAAAAACCTCTACTATTAACCTTGACATGTCAGGCATTTAATCAATTAGAAAGTCTGAAACTACTGAATATGTTCATTACAACCAACCTCTCTACTACTGAGTAGGCTCTCTCATTAAATCTCTTATCCATTTAATAATGGATATCAGTGGTCAGTTGAATCAGCTTCATTCAGCTAAACTGTTCAGAATGTCTGTGTAATTACACTCTTAGAAAAGGTGCTATCTAGAAACTAAAAGAGTCCTTTGGCTGTTCCCATGGGAGAACCCTTTGAAGTTATCTTTCTGGTTCCAAGTAGAACCATTTTGGGTTCCATGCAGAACCCTTTCCAAAGAGGGCTGTTCATGTAATTCAAAAGGAAGAATTCTACCTGGAACCAAAAAGGGGTTTTACCTGGAACCAAAAAGGGTTCTTCTATGGGGACAGTTGAAGAACCCTTTTTTATTGAGTGTACTGAAACTAACCTCTTAGAGTCAGATTGTTGTGATGACTTTGTAGTTCCATTGTGACACAATAGAGTACCAAAGTATGTCATAATACCCATAAAACCTAGAGGTCAAACAGGGAAATGGTTCCAATAGTTTTCACACCATTCATTTTCTTCCCACATGGGATTTTAGAAATGCTTAAAATAAGGGCTGTGCTTCGTGTAGGCTTACACTGTGGGGACGTTTTGTTAAATGTGTAAATCTCTCTAGGACAAGGTGACTGTTATCAATATACTCACCTGTATTTTCCCCCCCAAAATGAAATGCTAATTAGCTGCTAATGTGGCTATCATAAAGAACTAGGAATACCATGATGATCTGGACGAGACTGACGAATCAAATCAAACTTTATTTGTCACGTGCCGAAGTGTAGACCTTACCGTGAAATGCTTACTTTACAAGCCCTTCACCAACAGTGCAGTTCAAGAAGAGTCCAGAAAAAAGATTGACCAAATAAACTAAAGTAAAAAATAATGAAAGTAACACAATCCAGTGGCCATTTGATTAATTGTTCAGCAGTCTTATGGCTTGGGAGGGCCTTTTGGTCCTAGACTTGACGCTCCGGTACCGCTTTTTCCACATTTTGTTACGTTACATCCTTATTCTAAAACTGATTCAACTGTATTTTTCTCCCCTCAGCAATCTACACATAATATTCCATAAAGACAAAGCAAAAACTGGTAAAACATTTTTTTGATCACATTTACATAAGTATTCAGACCATTTACTCTGTACCTTGTTGAAGCACCTTTGGCAGCAATTACAGCCTTGAGTCTTCTTGGGTATGACACTACAAGCTTGGCACATCTGTAAACAGGGAGTTTCTCCCATTTTTCTCTGCAGATCCCCTCAAGCTCTATCAGATTGGATGGGGAGCATCGTTGCACAGCTATTTTCAGGTCTCTCCAGAGATGTTCCATCGGGTTCTAGTCCGGGCTCTGGCTGGGCCACTCAAGGACATTCAGAGATTTGTCCCGAAGCCACTCCTGCATTGTCTTGGCTGTGCGCTTAGGGTCATTGTCCTGTTGGAAGGTGAACCTTCGCCCCCAGTCTGAGGTCCTGAGCGCTATGGAGCAGGTTTTCATCAAGGATTTTTATGTACTTTGCTCCATTCTCCTTTCCTTCGATTTTGACTAGTCTCCCAGTCTCTGCAGCTGAAAAACATCCCCACAGCATGATGCTACCACCACCATGCATCACCGTAGGGATGGTGCCAGGTTTCCTCCAGACGTGACGCTTGGCATTCAGGCAAAACAATTCCATCTTGGTTTCATCAGACAAATTAATCTTGTTTCTTATGGTCTGAGTGTCCTTTAGGTGCCTTTTGGCAAACTCCAAGTGGGCTGTAATGTCTTTTACTGAGGAGGGGGCTTCCGTCTGGCCACTTTGCCTTCAACCTCATCGCTTGGTTTTTGCTCTGACATGCACTGTCAACTCTGGGACCTTATGTTGACAGGTGTGTACCTTTCCAAATCATGTCCAGTCAATTGAATTTACCATAGGTGGACTCCAATCAAGTTGTAGAAACATCTCAGGGATGATCAATGGAAACAGGCTATACCTGAGCTCAATTTCAAGTCTCATAGCAAAGGGTTTCTAAAAAACAGTTTTTTACTAGTTTTTGCTGTGTGTGGTATGGTATTGTGTGTAGATTGATGAGGGAATAATGTAATCCACTTTAAAATAAGGTTGTAACGTAACAAAATGTGGAAAAAGTCAAGAGGTCTGAATTCTTTCTGAATGCACTGTACATGGTTATCAAAACACCACGCCAGGGTAAGCCTAAATGAAACACAGACCTTATCTTTAGTGTTTCTAAAACCCCCTATGGAAAAAATGAATGGTGGAAAAACGATTGGAACCATTTTTCTGTTTAACCGCTAGGTTTTATGGGTTTATGACGCCTCCACTGTGGGGCTCTCAAAGAATACATTTCTCAAAGAATAAACTCAGTCAAACATTTCATCCACTATATCTTTTACTTATATCATAGAGGGAGAATGCTCTCTAAAATGATGGATCTTCAGGAGCCCACTCCACCTGGATACCATGACAACCCTCAAGTGATTGACACTTGACAGGTTAGTTCCCACAGCCTGGTGGGCGGAACCAGAGGGACACCTGGTTCAGAGGTTCAAGAGGCCCTACTCTGACTCTCTCCTAGCGATGCCAGGAATTCCCCTAGCTAATTACCTAGGGAAGCTAGACACTGAAGACACAGGCTTTAAGGTTGATAGGCCAGGCTAAACAAACCACACTAGAGCTAAGTGGCTCTGTTCGTGTATAGACCCAACTCTCTAAATATTCACATTTCTCTATCTAAATAAATTGGGCACAGACATCAAATTACCTTAGCAATAGATTTTGTTGTTTTTGTTCCATGCATAACCTCTTGTTGATCCTATAGGCATACCTCCCATGTAGGTCTCCATAACAAAGTCATCTTCATACAAAGAAAAGAGACAGAATGGAAATCTTGTGGAAATCCACAAGATCCACATTCCATGATTTCAGTAAACTTGATTAAAAATTTTAAAAATCCAATGTTGCATAATGTAGAAGCCAAATTCTGAGAGTGAATTGTATTGGGCTGGAGAGAGGCAGAGGTCAGGCTGAAGCAGATGGCCAGACACACTACAGCCGAGACCATTCCTCTTGGGAGCCATACTGTCTGGCCTGGAATGTTCCACAGGGGACCCTTACTTACTCTTGTTGTGTCAATGTGCACAAGCTGCCTGCAAAGATACAGTAACAGTCCAGCTTTATGTTTTATACTGCATTGTGATACGACATGACACCAGTTCTTGTTTGTGTTTGCTATGCAAAGGCCAAACAAATGGATTCATGAAGACATTCATCTTAGATTTTGCTGAAGCAATAAGTGTATTTTCTTCTCATAGAGGTGGCAATGACATCAGCATTGTTTGCTATCCAAGCTAGTCACATTGAGAGAGTAAGTTTTGCATGCTAGGCCTGTGACATACAGACTGGATCCCCGGATGTGGTAGGCCGTCATTGTAAATAAGAATTAGTTCTTAACTTACTTGCCTAGTTAAATAAAGGTTTAATAAAATAAAAATACATACCGTAGCGATCCTCGCTATGTGAGCCATATTACAATTCCCACCAAGTGGGTTAACCCTAATGGCACGATGCGTAGGGAGTTTGCCTATCACGCAGAGACACAGGTTTGCTTCCGTGGCCTGCCATTGTCGACATTGGTGTCAGAAGTGGGATGGCGGCTGTCATGGCCCGGACGTGTGAGGGGGCTGAGGTTAGTCGAAGCATGGGGACGTGCCTTCCCATTCGGAGAGAGCAGTGCAGCGATCCTCGCTATGTCAGCCACATAACCATTTCTACCAAGTGGAAACCCTATTGGTGTGATGCATAGGGTGTTTGCCTTTCACGGCAGAGATGGGGGTTGCTTCCCTGCCCCTCTGTTTGCTACAATACTGTGTTGATAATGAATACATGAACATATCATTATCCTTGATACAGATTCATTCAAATAGAACCAATAACCATTCATCTAGCTCTCACCCATGATGAAGTGTAACCTGTAAACATTTCAGTATTTCACCCTGTTTCCTGTGATGTTGAAAGTAGGCCATATTGTGAGCCGTGAGATGTCATGACCTTGAGGTGGTGAGTGTCCAGGGGAGATTTCCATGGCTGACAGATGAAGAGGTTGTCCTTGGGTCTGAGTCCCTCCAGATTTCTCTCTGGCAGTCTGGACCCCCTGATGTGGAAGGGAAATGGGAGCTCTATCACGTTCTTCACGGCTGGATTAACGTTTCCTCTACTAACCTTCTCTCTATCGCGCTCTCTCATTTATATTGTCATTTGAATTCAACTTTTACAATTCACAGAAACACCTCAATATCATTCCCTAGCATCCTTTCCTCTCTAAAACATTAAACTTAGAATGATAAAAATCCCTGGAACGTCGTGTCCTCTTCCCTCCGACTACAACAACCAGTTGTCCCTTCCTGTGTGCTAATGTGTGTGCTAATGCTATGTTCTCCCTGATGCTAACAGCGATGCTAGTGAGTGTTTACAGGGAAAGAGTATTTAAGGTGGGTGTTCATTCTCCAGAACACTGACTGACTGACTGGCCTACCCAACACTACGCTGTCAGACCCAGAAGGACTGGTACTGGATAGTCCATACTCACTCTCAGCGCATTTCCATACAGGCTTTACCTCAGTGTTTTACCCAAAAGGCTCAGACTTTTCTGTTTCCATCTCCAGTATACGGGCTGGCACCCGTGTCTCACTGGGCTTTGGCTCGGGAGGACCTGCATTCACTTGGGGCCAAAGTCGGTCAACTGGTACTTTTCAGCTTTAACACCTTCTCACGAAGCAACTGTTTTGATGATGCAGAGGTTGTTGATTCTGCTCTTCACAAGTCCTCACTGTCAACCCTAGCTATGGAAACACAATTTCCCTAGTGTAACATAAGGGTGTATACATTTTCTGAATGTTTTCACGCACAGGAAAGAATGGCGCTTGTTCTCAATTAAAGTCACACATTTAGTTGAAAATGGGTCTAAAATGGTTTCATGTTGTTGTAGTTGGTTTCAGATGTGTGAGTGCATGCATACCTACGTGTGTGTGCGTGCAGTTAACTCTGTTTGGAGTCCATCCTGAAAGACCTCTAAAAACAGATCATGTGAAACACCTGAGATGCTACAGGGTATCTCAGCTCCTAGGAAGAACTCCCCAACAGCCATGATAACAGACAGCGCTGATCAACAGACCAGATCCATTAACCCTGTAAATGGAACAGTGTGTGTGTGGGGGGGGTTTAACATCTCACATGAGTGTTTGTTGTGTGTACAAAGCCTTAGTCGTAGCAGAGAGGCAGGCTTGGTACCGTCTGGTGAGCGTTTTCATGATGAGGGTGTTGATGAGCTCCCTGCAGGGCAGACTCAACCCTGGCTCATGAGCACACCACCCACAGCCAGGTCTACAGAACTGTATCACACCACCCACAGCCAGGTCTAACAGAACTGTATCACACCATCCACAGCCAGGTCTACAGAACTGTATCACACCACCCACAGCCAGGTCTACAGAACTGTATCACACCACCCACAGCCAGGTCTACAGAACTGTATCACACAGCCAGGTCTACAGAACTGTATCACACCACCCACAGCCAGGTCTACAGAACTGTATCACACCACCCACAGCCAGGTCTACAGAACTGTATCACACCACCCACAGCCAGGTCTACAGAACTGTATCATTTGGAATGGGAAAACATCTGCCCGTGTGTTTTATCTTGGCATTTTCCACAGCCAACATGCACTCAATGCCATGACAGAGGGCATTACCCATGTAATACTGGCACCATGTCCCTAAACAAATGTCCTGTTTTCTTTCAGATGGGTACTTTCACTGTTTTAGGAGAATGAATGTGTGGTTAAAATCCCTCATTCATTCACAGGTCAAATCTGCTCTCCTTTATTGTGTGTTACTCTGCAGCGCTCAGAGAGGAGAGGGGGAGATATTTCTCTAATAGAGTTTGCCTGCCAAGGTGGCGAGTGGTCCCAGTCTTGTGTGGTTTATGGGGACAGTTGTAAACCTTAATGGGATTGTCTGTCCAGGCAGCTAGGCACTCCTGGTGAAATATGACCGTCTGGTGTGAACGGGCACATGATGCCAGAGGCACGAGACAGTCTCCATGGTGGCACTGTGCCAAGCGGAGTAACTCTCAGAGCAACGGGGCCCTCGGCCAACGATGCCATGGCAGTACCCGTCTCTCTCGCCCATTCTCAAGTGCATGGCACAACAGACAGTGGTCTTAACAGTACGGCTGCCTCTCAAATGGCACCCTATTCCCTATACAGTACACCCTATTCCTTATACAGTACACCCTATTCCCTATACAGTACACCCTGTTCCCTATACAGTACACCCTGTTCCCTATACAGTACACCCTATTTCCTATACAGTACACCCTATTCCTTATTCGTCTCTGGTTACAGGTACAGTATAGTGCACTAGAGGGAATAGCTTTTTGTCAAAAGTAGCTCACTATATAGGGAATATGGTGTCATTAAGTATGCGGTCCCAGTACGTGCATTGATTATAGAGAACCAATAAGGATAATCAACAACATGCAGTAAGTGGAATCTACCAGAGTGAAAAGAGCTCTACATTATGATCCTAAAAACTGGGTGGTTCGAGCCCTGAATGCTGATTGGCTGACAGCCGTGGTATATCAGACCGTATACCACGGGTATGACAAAACGTACAATTTTACTGCTCTTATGTTGGTAACCAGTTTATAAAAGCAATACGACACCTCTGGGGTTTGTGGTATATGGCCGATATATCATGGCTAAGGGCTGTATTCAGGCACTCCGTGTTGCGTCGTGCTTT
>NW_025746532.1:85694-100694 GCF_021184085.1 Oncorhynchus gorbuscha | reverse complement strand
ATGGGGGACAGGGGGTAATATGGGGGGGGGGGGGTGTTCTAGGGCCTACAGGGGTAGTAAGGGGGACAGGGGGTAATATGGGGGTTCTAGGGCCTTCAGTGGTAGTATGGGGGCAGGGGGTAATATGGAGGGAGGGGGTGTTCTAGGGCCTACAGTGGTAGTATGGGGGACAGGGGGTAATATGGGGGGGTGTTCTAGGGCCTACAGTGGTAGTATGGGGGACAGGGGGTAATATGGGGGGGGGTGTTCTAGGGCCTACAGGGGTAGTATGGGGGACAGGGGGTAATATGGGGGGGGTTATAGGGCCTTCAGTGGTAGTATGGGGGACAGGGGGTAATATGGGGGTTCTAGGGCCTTCAGTGGTTGTATGGGGGTTCTAGGGCCTACAGTGGTAGTATGGGGGTTCTTGGGCCTACAGTGGTAGTATGGGGGTTCTAGGGCCTTAAGTGGTTGTATGGGGGACAGGGGGTAATATGGAGGGGGTGTTCTAGGGCCTACAGCGGTAGTATGGGGGACAGGGGGTAATATGGAGGGGGTGTTCTAGGGCCTACAGGGGTAGTATGGGGGACAGGGGGTAATATGGGGGGGGGCCTGTTCTAGGGCCTACAGTGGTAGTATGGGGGACGGGGGTAATATGGGGGGGGGTGTTCTAGGGCCTACAGTGGTAGTATGGGGGACAGGGGGTAATATGGGGGGGTGTTCTAGGGCCTACAGGGGTAGTAAGGGGGACAGGGGGTAATATGGGGGGGTGTTCTAGGGCCTACAGGGGTAGTATGGGGGGACAGGGGGTAATATGGGGGGGGGTGTGTTCTAGGGCCTACAGGGGTAGTATGGGGGGACAGGGGGTAATATGGGGGGGTGTTCTAGGGCCTACAGGGGTAGTATGGGGGACAGGGGGTAATATGGGGGGATCTAGGGCCTTCAGTGGTAGTATGGGGGCTTCTAGTGCCTACAGTGGTAGTATGGGGGACAGGGGGTAATATGGGGGGGGGGGTGTTCCAGGGCCTACAGTGGTAGTATGGGGGACAGGGGGTAATATGGGGGGGGTGTTCTAGGGCCTACAGGGGTAGTAAGGGGGACAGGGGGTAATATGGGGGTTCTAGGGCCTTCAGTGGTAGTATGGGGGCAGGGGGTAATATGGAGGGAGGGGGTGTTCTAGGGCCTACAGTGGTAGTATGGGGGACAGGGGGTAATATGGGGGTGGGGGGGTGTTCTAGGGCCTACAGTGGTAGTATGGGGGACAGGGGGTAATATGGGGGGGTGTTCTAGGGCCTACAGGGGTAGTATGGGGGACAGGGGGTAATATGGGGGGGGGGGGGTTATAGGGCCTTCAGTGGTAGTATGGGGGGACAGGGGGTAATATGGGGGTTCTAGGGCCTTCAGTGGTTGTATGGGGGGTTCTAGGGCCTACAGTGGTAGTATGGTTTTTTTTTGGGCCTACAGTGGTAGTATGGGGGTTCTAGGGCCTTAAGTGGTTGTATGGGGGACAGGGGGTAATATGGAGGGGGTGTTCTAGGGCCTACAGCGGTAGTATGGGGGACAGGGGGTAATATGGAGGGGGGTGTTCTAGGGCCTACAGGGGTAGTATGGGGGACAGGGGGTAATATGGGGGGGGGGGTGTTCTAGGGCCTACAGTGGTAGTATGGGGGACGGGGGTAATATGGGGGGGTGTGTTCTAGGGCCTACAGTGGTAGTATGGGGGACAGGGGGTAATATGGGGGGGGGGGGGTGTTCTAGGGCCTACAGGGGTAGTATGGGGGACAGGGGGTAATATGGGGGTTATAGGGCCTTCAGTGGTAGTATGGGGGCTTCTAGTGCCTACAGTGGTAGTATGGGGGACAGGGGGTAATATGTGGGGGGGGGGGTGTTCTAGGGCCTACAGTGGTAGTATAGGGGACAGGGGGTAATATGGGGGGGTGTTCTAGGGCCTACAGGGGTAGTATGGGGGGACAGGGGGTAATATGGGGGGGTGTTCTAGGGCCTACAGGGGTAGTAAGGGGGACAGGGGGTAATATGGGGGCTTCTAGTGCCTACAGTGGTTGTATGGGGGACAGGGGGTAATATGGGGGTGTTCTAGGGCCTACAGTGGTAGTATAGGGGACAGGGGGTAATATGGGGGGGGGGTGTTCTAGGGCCTACAGGGGTAGTATGGGGGACAGGGGGTAATATGGGGGGGTGTTCTAGGGCCTACAGGGGTAGTATGGGGGACAGGGGGTAATATGGGGGGATCTAGGGCCTTCAGTGGTAGTATGGGGGCTTCTAGTGCCTACAGTGGTAGTATGGGGGACAGGGGGTAATATGGGGGTGTTCTAGGGCCTACAGTGGTAGTATGGGGGACAGGGGGTAATATGGGGGTGTTCTAGGGCCTACAGGGGTAGTAAGGGGGACAGGGGGTAATATGGGGGGGGGGTAATTCTAGGGCCTTCAGTGGTAGTATGGGGGGCAGGGGGTAATATGGAGGGAGGGGTGTTCTAGGGCCTACAGTGGTAGTATGGGGGACAGGGGGTAATATGGGGGGGGACAGGGGGGGTGGGGGGGGGGGTGTTCTAGGGCCTACAGTGGTAGTATGGGGGACAGGGGGTAATATGGGGGGGTGTTCTAGGGCCTACAGGGGTAGTATGGGGGACAGGGGGTAATATGGGGGGGTTATAGGGCCTTCAGTGGTAGTATGGGGGACAGGGGGTAATATGGGGGGTTCTAGGGCCTTCAGTGGTTGTATGGGGGGGTTCTAGGGCCTACAGTGGTAGTATGGGGGTTCTTGGGCCTACAGTGGTAGTATGGGGGTTCTAGGGCCTTAAGTGGTTGTATGGGGGACAGGGGGTAATATGGAGGGGGTGTTCTAGGGCCTACAGCGGTAGTATGGGGGACAGGGGGTAATATGGAGGGGGTGTTCTAGGGCCTACAGGGGTAGTATGGGGGACAGGGGGGGGGACAGGGGGTAATATGGGGGGGTGTTCTAGGGCCTACAGTGGTAGTATGGGGGACAGGGGGTAATATGGGGGGGGTGTTCTAGGGCCTTCTAGGGCCTACAGTGGTAGTATGGGGGACAGGGGGTAATATGGGGGTGTTCTAGGGCCTACAGGGGTAGTATGGGGGGACAGGGGGTAATATGGGGGGTTCTAGGGCCTTCAGTGGTAGTATGGGGGTTTCTAGGGCCTACAGTGGTTGTATGGGGGTTTTTAGGGCCTACAGTGGTAGTATGGGGGGTTTACATTTACATTTAAGTCATTTAGCAGACGCTCTTATCCAGAGCGACTTACAAATTCTTGGGCCTACAGTGGTAGTATGGGGGGTTCTAGGGCCTTCAGTGGTTGTATGGGGGACAGGGGGTAATATGGAGGGGGGGGGTTTCTAGGGCCTACAGGGGTAATATAGTGAAAGGGGGAGGAGCTCCCTAATCAGATGGAACAGTGATCTGTGCTGCTTTGTCATTTTGTAAACAAGCCAGCGTGGTGCATCGTCCACAAACCTACATCTATTTTCAATTCAAATAAATGTTAGAATTTTCTACCTGGTTTTCATTAGGAAGGCAGATAAATCCTCCTCATTACTCCACTTGCATTTGGAAACACAGAATCCTCCTCATTACTCCACTGTTGGAAACACAGAATCCTCCTCATTACTCCACTGTTGGAAACACAGAATCCTCCTCATTACTCCACTGTTGGAAACACAGAATCCTCCTCATTACTCCACTGTTGGAAACACAGAATCCTCCTCATTACTCCACTGTTGGAAACACAGAATCCTCCTCATTACTCCACTTGCATTTGGAAACACAGAATCCTCCTCATTACTCCACTGTTGGAAACACAGAATCCTCCTCATTACTCCACTGTTGGAAACACAGAATCCTCCTCATTACTCCACTGTTGGAAACACAGAATCCTCCTCATTACTCCACTGTTGGAAACACAGAATCCTCCTCATTACTCCACTTGCATTTGGAAACACAGAATCCTCCTCATTACTCCACTTGCATTTGGAAACACAGAATCCTCCTCATTACTCCACTGTTGGAAACACAGAATCCTCCTCATTACTCCACTGCATTTGGAAACACAGAATCCTCCTCATTACTCCACTGTTGGAAACACAGAATCCTCCTCATTACTCCACTGTTTGGAAACACAGAATCCTCCTCATTACTCCACTTGCATTTGGAAACACAGAATCCTCCTCATTACTCCACTGTTGGAAACACAGAATCCTCCTCATTACTCCACTTGCATTTGGAAACACAGAATCCTCCTCATTACTCCACTGTTGGAAACACAGAATCCTCCTCATTACTCCACTGTTGGAAACACAGAATCCTCCTCATTACTCCACTTGCATTTGGAAACACAGAATCCTCCTCATTACTCCACTTGCATTTGGAAACACAGAATCCTCCTCATTACTCCACTGTTGGAAACACAGAATCCTCCTCATTACTCCACTGTTGGAAACACAGAATCCTCCTCATTACTCCACTGTTTGGAAACACAGAATCCTCCTCATTACTCCACTGCATTTGGAAACACAGAATCCTCCTCATTACTCCACTGTTGGAAACACAGAATCCTCCTCATTACTCCACTGTTTGGAAACACAGAATCCTCCTCATTACTCCACTGTTGGAAACACAGAATCCTCCTCATTACTCCACTTGCATTTGGAAACACAGAATCCTCCTCATTACTCCACTGCATTTGGAAACACAGAATCCTCCTCATTACTCCACTGTTGGAAACACAGAATCCTCCTCATTACTCCACTTGCATTTGGAAACACAGAATCCTCCTCATTACTCCACTGTTGGAAACACAGAATCCTCCTCATTACTCCACTGTTGGAAACACAGAATCCTCCTCATTACTCCACTGTTGGAAACACAGAATCCTCCTCATTACTCCACTGTTGGAAACACAGAATCCTCCTCATTACTCCACTTGCATTTGGAAACACAGAATCCTCCTCATTACTCCACTTGCATTTGGAAACACAGAATCCTCCTCATTACTCCACTGTTGGAAACACAGAATCCTCCTCATTACTCCACTGTTGGAAACACAGAATCCTCCTCATTACTCCACTTGCATTTGGAAACACAGAATCCTCCTCATTACTCCACTTGCATTTGGAAACACAGAATCCTCCTCATTACTCCACTGTTGGAAACACAGAATCCTCCTCATTACTCCACTTGCATTTGGAAACACAGAATCCTCCTCATTACTCCACTTGCATTTGGAAACACAGAATCCTCCTCATTACTCCACTTGCATTTGGAAACACAGAATCCTCCTCATTACTCCACTTGCATTTGGAAACACAGAATCCTCCTCATTACTCCACTGTTGGAAACACAGAATCCTCCTCATTACTCCACTTGCATTTGGAAACACAGAATCCTCCTCATTACTCCACTGTTGGAAACACAGAATCCTCCTCATTACTCCACTTGCATTTGGAAACACAGAATCCTCCTCATTACTCCACTTGCATTTGGAAACACAGAATCCTCCTCATTACTCCACTTGCATTTGGAAACACAGAATCCTCCTCATTACTCCACTGTTGGAAACACAGAATCCTCCTCATTACTCCACTGTTGGAAACACAGAATCCTCCTCATTACTCCACTGTTGGAAACACAGAATCCTCCTCATTACTCCACTTGCATTTGGAAACACAGAGTCCCACTCATTACTCCACTTGCATTTGGAAACACAGAATCCTCCTCATTACTCCACTTGCATTTGGAAACACAGAATCCTCCTCATTACTCCACTTGCATTTGGAAACACAGAATCCTCCTCATTACTCCACTTGCATTTGGAAACACAGAATCCTCCTCATTACTCCACTGTTGGAAACACAGAATCCTCCTCATTACTCCACTGTTGGAAACACAGAATCCTCCTCATTACTCCACTTGCATTTGGAAACACAGAATCCTCCTCATTACTCCACTCCACTGCATTTGGAAACACAGAATCCTCCTCATTACTCCACTGTTGGAAACACAGAATCCTCCTCATTACTCCACTGTTGCATTTGGAAACACAGAATCCTCCTCATTACTCCACTTGCATTTGGAAACACAGAATCCTCCTCATTACTCCACTGTTGGAAACACAGAATCCTCCTCATTACTCCACTTGCATTTGGAAACACAGAATCCTCCTCATTACTCCACTTGCATTTGGAAACACAGAATCCTCCTCATTACTCCACTGTTGGAAACACAGAATCCTCCTCATTACTCCACTTGCATTTGGAAACACAGAATCATTTGGAAACACAGAATCCTCCTCATTACTCCACTTGCATTTGGAAACACAGAATCCTCCTCATTACTCCACTTGCATTTGGAAACACAGAATCCTCCTCATTACTCCACTTGCATTTGGAAACACAGAATCCTACTCATTACTCCACTGTTGGAAACACAGAATCCTCCTCATTACTCCACTGTTGGAAACACAGAATCCTCCTCATTACTCCACTGTTGGAAACACAGAATCCTCCTCATTACTCCACTGTTGGAAACACAGAATCCTCCTCATTACTCCACTTGCATTTGGAAACACAGAATCCTACTCATTACTCCACTTGCATTTGGAAACACAGAATCCCACTCATTACTCCACTGTTGGAAACACAGAATCCTCCTCATTACTCCACTGTTGGAAACACAGAATCCTCCTCATTACTCCACTGTTGGAAACACAGAATCCTCCTCATTACTCCACTGTTGGAAACACAGAATCCTCCTCATTACTCCACTGTTGGAAACACAGAATCCTACTCATTACTCCACTTGCATTTGGAAACACAGAGTCCCACTCATTACTCCACTGTTGGAAACACAGAATCCTCCTCATTACTCCACTGTTGGAAACACAGAATCCTCCTCATTACTCCACTGTTGGAAACACAGAATCCTCCTCATTACTCCACTGTTGGAAACACAGAATCCTCCTCATTACTCCACTTGCATTTGGAAACACAGAATCCTCCTCATTACTCCACTGTTGGAAACACAGAATCCTCCTCATTACTCCACTGTTGGAAACACAGAATCCTCCTCATTACTCCACTTGCATTTGGAAACACAGAATCCTCCTCATTACTCCACTGTTGGAAACACAGAATCCTCCTCATTACTCCACTTGCATTTGGAAACACAGAATCCTCCTCATTACTCCACTTGCATTTGGAAACACAGAATCCTCCTCATTACTCCACTTGCATTTGGAAACACAGAATCCTCCTCATTACTCCACTGTTGGAAACACAGAATCCTCCTCATTACTCCACTTGCATTTGGAAACACAGAATCCTCCTCATTACTCCACTTGCATTTGGAAACACAGAATCCTCCTCATTACTCCACTGTTGGAAACACAGAATCCTCCTCATTACTCCACTTGCATTTGGAAACACAGAATCCTCCTCATTACTCCACTGTTGGAAACACAGAATCCTCCTCATTATGTCATGCAGGTGAAAGAGGACCCAAAAGCGACTTAACAGAAACAGAGTTTATTTCAGTCCAAAACGGAATAACAGAAATCCTCTAGACTTGTAGAGGGGAAACAACTGGAGAAGCGGCCACAGACTGCAGGTCGCTTCGGGTAGGCGCAGGCCGTAGTCGACAGAGACACCTGCTCACACGCAGCATCTGATGAAGGCAAAAAACACGACAGGACAGGGCGATACACAATCACGGCAAAAACACGACAGGACAGGGCGAAACGCAATCACAGCATGGTGAATACAATACAAGGAACCGACGGGACAGGAACGGATCACAAAGGAATAAATAGGGACTCTAATCAGGGGAAAGGATCGGGAACAGGTGTGGGAAGATTAAATGATGATTAGGGGAATAGGAACAGCTGGGAGCAGGAACGGAACGATAGAGAGAAGAGAGAGCGAGAGAGTGAGAGAGGGATAGAAGGAGGGAAAGAACCAAATAAGACCAGCAGAGGGAAACGAATAGCATGGGGAGCACAGGGACAAGACATGATAATAAATGACAAACATGACAGTACCCCCCCCACTCACCGAGCGCCTCCTGGCGCTCTCGAGGAGGAACACTGGCGGCAACGGAGGAAATCATAGATCAAACGGTCCAGCACGTCCCGAGAAAGAACCCAACTCCTCTCCTCAGGACCGTAACGAAAAACGATAAAAAGGGAAACTAGGGTACTACTCTAAAAAAAAAATGAGAACTAGGGACAGACTGAGACACAGCAAGGGCAGGGACAAGAACAGGAGAGATGCGATGGCAGGGAACAGACTGAGACCCAGCAAGACCAGGAGCAGAAGCAGAAAAAAAAATTACCAGACTTCTTCTGCGCGCAGTCTGAACACGCAGCCACGAAACGGCGCGTGTCACGCTCCTGAGTCGGCCACCAAAAGCGCTGGCGAATAGACGCAAGAGTGCCTCGAACACCGGGATGACCAGCTAACTTGGCAGAGTGAGCCCACTGAAGAACAGCCAGACGAGTGGAAACAGGAACGAAAAGGAGGTTACTAGGACAAGCGCGCGGCGACGCAGTGTGCGTGAGTGCTTGCTTAACCTGTCCTTCAATTCCCCAGACTGTCAACCCGACAACACGCCCATAAGGAAGAATCCCCTCGAGATCAGTAGAAGCCACAGAAGAACTAAACAGACGGGATAAGGCATCAGGCTTGGTGTTCTTGCTACCCGGACGGTAAGAAATCACAAACTCGAAACGAGCGAAAAACAACGCCCAACGAGCTTGACGGGCATTAAGTCGTTTGGCAGAACGGATGTACTCAAGGTTCTTTATGGTCTGTCCAAACGACAAAAGGAACGGTCGCCCCTCCAACCACTGTCGCCATTCGCCTAGGGCTAAGCGGATGGCGAGCAGTTCACGGTTACCCACATCATAGTTGCGCTCAGATGGCGACAGGCGATGAGAAAAATAAGCGCAAGGATGAACCTTATCGTCAGACTGGAAGCGCTGGGATAGGATGGCTCCCACGCCTACCTCTGAAGCGTCAACCTCGACAATGAATTGTCTAGTGACGTCAGGAGTAACGAGGATAGGAGCGGACGTAAAACGTTCTTTTAGAAGATCAAAAGCTCCCTGGGCGGAACCGGACCACTTAAAACACGTCTTGACAGAAGTAAGAGCTGTGAGAGGGGCAGCAACTTGACCGAAATTACGAATGAAACGCCGATAGAAATTAGCGAAACCTAAAAGCGCTGCAACTCGACACGTGACCTTGGAACGGGCCAATCACTGACAGCTTGGACCTTAGCGGAATCCATCTGAATGCCTTCAGCGGAAATAACGGAACCGAGAAAAGTAACGGAGGAGACATGAAAAGAGCACTTCTCAGCCTTTACGTAGAGACAATTCTCTAAAAGGCGCTGTAGAACACGTCGAACGTGCTGAACATGAATCTCGAGTGACGGAGAAAAAAATCAGGATATCGTCAAGATAGACAAAAACAAAAATGTTCAGCATGTCTCTCAGAACATCATTAACTAATGCCTGAAAAACAGCTGGCGCATTGGCGAGACCGAACGGCAGAACCCGGTACTCAAAATGCCCTAACGGAGTGTTAAACGCCGTTTTCCACTCGTCCCCCTCTCTGATGCGCACGAGATGGTAAGCGTTACGAAGGTCCAACTTAGTAAAGCACCTGGCTCCCTGCAGAATCTCGAAGGCTGATGACATAAGGGGAAGCGGATAACGATTCTTAACCGTTATGTCATTCAGCCCTCGATAATCCACGCAGGGGCGCAGAGTACCGTCCTTCTTTTTAACAAAAAGAACCCCGCCCCGGCCGGAGAAGAAGAAGGCACTATGGTACCGGCGTCAAGAGACACAGACAAATAATCCTCGAGAGCCTTACGTTCGGGAGCCGACAGAGAGTATAGTCTACCTCGAGGAGGAGTGGTCCCCGGAAGAAGATCAATACTACAATCATACGACCGGTGAGGAGGAAGGGAGTTGGCTCGGGACCGACTGAAGACCGTGCGCAGATCATGATATTCCTCCGGCACTCCTGTCAAATCGCCAGGCTCCTCCTGAGAAGTAGGGACAGAAGAAACGGGAGGGATGGCAGACATTAAACACTTCACATGACAAGAAACGTTCCAGGATAGGATAGAATTACTAGACCAATTAATAGAAGGATTATGACATACTAGCCAGGGATGACCCAAAACAACAGGTGTAAACGGTGAACGGAAAATCAAAAAGAAATAGTCTCACTGTGGTTACCAGATACTGTGAGAGTTAAAGGTAGTGTCTCAAATTTGATACTGGGAAGATGACTACCATCTAAGGCAAACATGGGCGTAGGCCTGTCTAACGGTCTGAAAGGAATGTTATGTTTCCGAACCCAAGCTTCGTCCATGAAACAACCCTCAGCCCCAGAGTCAATCAAAGCACTGCATGTAGCACCCGAACCGGTCCAGCGTAGATGGACCGACATAGTAGTACAAGATCTAGATGAAGGGACCTGAGTAGTAGCGCTCACCAGTAGCCCTCCGCTTACTGATGGGCTCTGGCCTCTTACTGGACATGAATTAACAAAATGTCCAGCAACTCCGCAATAGAGGCACAGGCGGTTGGTGATCCTCCGTTCCCTCTCCTTATTCGAGATGCGAATCCCTCCCAGCTGCATGGGCTCAGTCTCAAAGCCAGAGGAGGGAGATGGTTGCGATGCGGAGCAGGGAAACACCGTTGATGCGAGCTCTCTTCCACGAGCCCGGTGACGAAGATCTACCCGTCGTTCTATGCGGATGGCGAGAGCAATCAAAGAATCCACATCTGATGGAACCTCCCGGGAGAGAATCTCATCCTTAACCACTGCGTGGAGTCCCTCCAGAAAACGAGCGAGCAGCGCCGGCTCGTTCCACTCACTAGAGGCAGCAAGAGTGCGAAACTCAATAGAATAATCCGTTATGGACCGTTCACCTTGGCATAAGGAAGCCAGGGCCCTAGAAGCCTCCCTACCAAAAACTGAACGGTCAAAAACCCGAATCATCTCCTCTTTAAAGTTCTGGAATTTGTTAGAGCAATCAGCCCTTGCCTCCCAGATAGCTGTGCCCCATTCTCGAGCCCGGCCAGTAAGGAGTGAAATGACGTAAGCAACCCGAGCTCTCTCTCTAGAGTATGTGTTGGGTTGGAGAGAGAACACAATCTCACACTGCGTGAGAAAGGAGCGGCACTCAGTGGGCTGCCCAGAGTAGCAAGGTGGGTTATTAACCCTAGGTTCTGGAGGCTCGGCAGGCCAGGAAGTAACAGGTGGCACGAGACGTAGACTCTGGAACTGTCCAGAGAGGTCGGAAACCTGAGCGGCCAGGTTCTCCACGGCATGGCGAGCAGCAGACAATTCCTGCTCGTGTCTGCCGAGCATGGCTCCTTGGATCTTGACGGCAGTGTAACGAGCGTCTGAAGTCGCTGGGTCCATTCCTTGGTCGGTTCCTTCTGTCATGCAGGTGAAAGAGGACCCAAAAGCGACTTAACAGAAACAGAGTTTATTTCAGTCCAAAACGGAATAACAGAAATCCTCTAGACTTGTAGAGGGGAAACAACTGGAGAAGCGGCCACAGACTGCAGGTCGCTTCGGGTAGGCGCAGGCCGTAGTCGACAGAGACACCTGCTCACACGCAGCATCTGATGAAGGCAAAAAACACGACAGGACAGGGCGATACACAATCACGGCAAAAACACGACAGGACAGGGCGAAACGCAATCACAGCATGGTGAATACAATACAAGGAACCGACGGGACAGGAACGGATCACAAAGGAATAAATAGGGACTCTAATCAGGGGAAAGGATCGGGAACAGGTGTGGGAAGATTAAATGATGATTAGGGGAATAGGAACAGCTGGGAGCAGGAACGGAACGATAGAGAGAAGAGAGAGCGAGAGAGTGAGAGAGGGATAGAAGGAGGGAAAGAACCAAATAAGACCAGCAGAGGGAAACGAATAGCATGGGGAGCACAGGGACAAGACATGATAATAAATGACAAACATGACACATTACTCCACTTGCATTTGGAAACACAGAATCCTCCTCATTACTCCACTGTTGGAAACACAGAATCCTCCTCATTACTCCACTGTTGGAAACACAGAATCCTCCTCATTACTCCACTGTTGGAAACACAGAATCCTCCTCATTACTCCACTGTTGGAAACACAGAATCCTCCTCATTACTCCACTGTTGGAAACACAGAATCCTCCTCATTACTCCACTTGCATTTGGAAACACAGAATCCTCCTCATTACTCCACTTGCATTTGGAAACACAGAATCCTCCTCATTACTCCACTTGCATTTGGAAACACAGAATCCTCCTCATTACTCCACTTGCATTTGGAAACACAGAATCCTCCTCATTACTCCACTGTTGGAAACACAGAATCCTCCTCATTACTCCACTTGCATTTGGAAACACAGAATCCTCCTCATTACTCCACTGTTGGAAACACAGAATCCTCCTCATTACTCCACTGTTGGAAACACAGAATCCTCCTCATTACTCCACTGTTGGAAACACAGAATCCTCCTCATTACTCCACTGTTGGAAACACAGAATCCTCCTCATTACTCCACTGTTGGAAACACAGAATCCTCCTCATTACTCCACTGTTGGAAACACAGAATCCTCCTCATTACTCCACTGTTGGAAACACAGAATCCTCCTCATTACTCCACTGCATGGAAACACAGAATCCTCCTCATTACTCCACTGTTGGAAACACAGAATTTCATTACTCCACTGGAAACACAGAATCCTCCTCATTACTCCACTTGCATTTGGAAACACAGAATCCTCCTCATTACTCCACTGTTGGAAACACAGAATCCTCCTCATTACTCCACTTGCATTTGGAAACACAGAATCCTCCTCATTACTCCACTGTTGGAAACACAGAATCCTCCTCATTACTCCACTGTTGGAAACACAGAATCCTCCTCATTACTCCACTGTTGGAAACACAGAATCCTCCTCATTACTCCACTTGCTCCTACATCACTTTAACTTTGTTTTGAGCTGACTTTGCCGTGGGCTTTTGGTGCAACTTTCTGACCTGAAGATCACTGAAGTCATTAATTGACCTTGTATTTTTTTCCAAGATCCCAGTTGTCTTGTTTTGTTTTCTCTCCAGAGGTCCCAGTTGTCTTGAACGCACTGCTGTCGGTAGTCTGAGATTTCCGAGTTCTCAGTTGTCTTGACCATTACAGTGTGATGTTATTATAGAAGACTAGACAGACTGTTACAGTGTGATGTTATTATAGAAGACTAGACAGACCATTACAGTGTGATGTTATTATAGAAGACTAGACAGACCATTACAGTGTGATGTTATTATAGAAGACTAGACAGACTGTTACAGTGTGATGTTATTATAGAAGACTAGATAGACCGTTACAGTGTGATGTTATTATAGAAGACTTGACAGACCGTTACAGTGTGATGTGTAACAGACAGACCGTTACAGTGTGATGTTATTATAGAAGACTAGACAGACCGTTACAGTGTGATGTTATTATAGAAGACTAGACAGACCGTTACAGTGTGATGTTATTATAGAAGACTAGACAGACCGTTACAGTGTGATGTTATTATAGAAGACTAGACAGACCGTTACAGTGTGATGTGTAACAGACAGACCGTTACAGTGTGATGTTATTATAGAAGACTAGACAGACCGTTACAGTGTGATGTTATTATAGAAGACTAGACAGACCGTTACAGTGTGATGTGTAACAGACAGACCGTTACAGTGTGATGTTATTATAGAAGACTAGACAGACCGTTACAGTGTGATGTTATTATAGAAGACTAGACAGACCGTTACAGTGTGTGATGTGTAAGAAGACAGACAGACCGTTACAGTGTGATGTTATTATAGAAGACTAGACAGACCGTTACAGTGTGATGTTATTATAGAAGACTAGACAGACCGTTACAGTGTGATGTTATTATAGAAGACTAGACAGACCGTTACAGTGTGATGTGTAACAGACAGACCGTTACAGTGTGATGTTATTATAGAAGACTAGACAGACCGTTACAGTGTGATGTTATT
The DNA here is from genome assembly GCF_021184085.1 of Oncorhynchus gorbuscha. Classification (NCBI taxonomy): domain Eukaryota; kingdom Metazoa; phylum Chordata; class Actinopteri; order Salmoniformes; family Salmonidae; genus Oncorhynchus; species Oncorhynchus gorbuscha. Next base: position 86,608 of record NW_025746532.1, on the reverse strand, counting down.
ATAGAAGACTAGACAGACCGTTAGTCTGAGGCGCCGTTGACGTGGATGTCGATTATGGCAGCTCTCCGCACCTCTCTGATTCAGAGGGGTTAAATGCAGAAGACACATTTCAGTTGAAGGCATTAGGTGTACAACTGACTTGGTATCCCCCTTTGCCCACTGTGATGACAGACAGACAGACAGACAGACAGACAGACAGACAGACAGACAGACAGACAGACAGACAGACAGACAGACAGACAGACAGACAGACAGACAGACAGACAGACAGACAGACAGACAGACAGACAGACAGACAGACAGACAGACAGACAGACAGACAGACAGAGCAAAACACGCCTACACGGGCCCCCTAGCGAAGGGCCTCAATGCAATCCAATTTCACCCGATGTAAACTCCTCCCAGTGGGGTAACCCGGGCCAGATAAACGAAACCCCTTATTGTCACTACCTCACCAGTCTGTTCCGAGTCGCCCCTAACCTCCTCTCCTCCTCCTCTCCCCTTCTGCACGTCTGGTTGAAGAGAGTGGCTTCCTTGTTTGGGGGTGGGCCATAGTCCGTGCATCCAGCCTTCAGTCGATCGGAGAGGTGTTTTCCTCTGTACAGCGGAGAGAGAGAGGAACTACACGGCCAGGCGGATAACGTTACTCACTCTGTCTGAGAATGTACTAGTCTGAGGAAATGGCATGCGGATACACTTTAAAACAAATGACTTTAACTTGGTAGCAATATGGATTATGTCGTACTCAAGGGAATGTGAACGGGCACCGGAGACAGACTCAGGCTGGAAGTTTTGAAGGGCCGATCACGGCGCCTCTTCCCCGGTCCGGTGTTATTACCGGGGTCCCATTTTCCCGGGTAGCCCCATGCAAAACATAACGGCACCCGGCAGCCCCAACAACAACTCTGATGTCA
>NW_025746532.1:25694-80694 GCF_021184085.1 Oncorhynchus gorbuscha | reverse complement strand
GTAGACCAGGTCCTCTGGTGTCTCTGTTGTCAGACAGCCATCATCCTGTAGACCAGGTCCTCTGTTGTCAGACAGCCATCATCCTGTAGACCACGCCCTCTGTTGTCAGACAGCCATCATCCTGTAGACCACGCCCTCTGTTGTCAGACAGCCATCATCCTGTAGACCGGGTCCTCTGGTATCAGACAGCCATCATCCTGTAGACCAGGTCCTCTGGTGTCAGACAGCCATCATCCTGTAGACCACGTCCTCTGGTGTCAGACAGCCATCATCCTGTAGACCACGTCCTCTGGTGTCAGACAGCCATCATCCTGTAGACCGGGTCCTCTGGTATCAGACAGCCATCATCCTGTAGACCAGGTCCTCTGGTGTCAGACAGCCATCATCCTGTAGACCACGTCCTCTGGTGTCAGACAGCCATCATCCTGTAGACCACGTCCTCTGGTGTCAGACAGCCATCATCCTGTAGACCAAGTCCTCTGGTGTCAGACAGCCTTCATCCTGTAGACCAGGTCCTCTGGTGTCAGACAGCCTTCATCCTGTAGACCACGTCCTCTGGTGTCAGACAGCCATCATCCTGTAGACCAGGTCCTCTGGTGTCAGACAGCCTTCATCCTGTAGACCAGGTCCTCTGTTGTCAGACAGCCATCATCCTGTAGACCACGCCCTTTGGCGGGCAGACTGGTGTCAGTGTTGTAGTTTGTTCAGGTGTTGAGGAGACTCACTAGTTGACCCTCACTCCCATACCAATATTAGTTAGGATCCCTCACTCCCCTGTCCAATACTAGTTAGGATCCCTCACTCCCCTGTCCAATACTAGTTAGGATCCCTCACTCCCCTGTCCAATACTAGTTAGGATCCCTCACTCCCCTGTCCAATATTAGTTAGGTTCCCTCACTCCCCTGTCCAATATTAGTTAGGATCCCTCACTCCCCTGTCCAATACTAGTTAGGATCCCTCACTCCCCTGTCCAATACTAGTTAGGATCCCTCACTCCCCTGTCCAATATTAGTTAGGTTCCCTCACTCCCCTGTCCAATACTAGTTAGGATCCCTCACTCCCCTGTCCAATACTAGTTAGGATCCCTCACTCCCCAGTGCTGGTTGTGGTGTGTGTTGGTGTTTATGGGGTTAGACAGTGTGTTTCTGTTAGTAATGTTCCATAATGAGTCTCTTGTACATCCATTCTAAACCAGAGAGCTGAAGTCAAACCCAGCTCTGTGTTACTCACATTAGTTTCACTTCTTTGGTTTGACTCTCAATGGAGCTTTGTTTTGTTCAGTACTTTCAGCCTGGCTCCTTTTTGGCTCTGTGGGCTGTAGTGGGGTCTGGCTCTGTGGGCTATAGTGGGGTCTGGCTCTGTGGGCTGTAGTGGGGTCTGGCTCTGTGGGCTGTAGTGGGGTCTGGCTCTGTGGGCTGTAGTGGGGTCTGGCTCTGTGGGCTGGGGGTCTGGCTCTGTGGGCTGTAGGGGTCTGGCTCTGTGGGCTGTAGTGGGGTCTGGCTCTGTGGGCTGTAGTGGGGTCTGGCTCTGTGGGCTGTAGTGGGGTCTGGCTCTGTGGGCTATAGTGGGGTCTGGCTCTGTGGGCTGTAGTGGGGTCTGGCTCTGTGGGCTGTAGTGGGGTCTGGCTCTGTGGGCTGTAGTGGGGTCTGGCTCTGTGGGCTGTAGTGGGGTCTGGCTCTGTGGGCTGTAGTGGGGTCTGGCTCTGTGGGCTGTAGTGGGGTCTGGCTCTGTGGGCTATAGTGGGGTCTGGCTCTGTGGGCTGTATGGGGTCTGGCTCTGTGGGCTGTAGTGGGGTCTGGCTCTGTGGGCTGTAGTGGGGTCTGGCTCTGTGGGCTGTAGTGGGGTCTGGCTCTGTGGGCTGTAGTGGGGTCTGGCTCTGTGGGCTGTAGTGGGGGCTCTGGCTCTGGCTCTGGGCTGTAGTGGGGTCTGGCTCTGTGGGCTGTAGTGGGGTCTGGCTCTGTGGGCTGTAGGTGGGGCTCTGGCTCTGTGGGCTATAGTGGGGTCTGGCTCTGTGGGCTATAGTGGGGTCTGGCTCTGTGGGCTATAGTGGGGTCTGGCTCTGTGGGCTGTAGTGGGGTCTGGCTCTGTGGGCTGTAGTGGGGTCTGGCTCTGTGGGCTGTAGTGGGGTCTGGCTCTGTGGGCTGTAGTGGGGTCTGGCTCTGTGGGCTGTAGTGGGGTCTGGCTCTGTGGGCTATAGTGGGGTCTGGCTCTGTGGGCTGTAGTGGGGTCTGGCTCTGTGGGCTATAGTGGGGTCTGGCTCTGTGGGCTGTAGTGGGGTCTGGCTCTGTGGGCTGTAGTGGGGTCTGGCTCTGTCTCTGTGGGCTATAGTGGGGTCTGGCTCTGTGGGCTGTAGTGGGGTCTGGCTCTGTGGGCTGTAGTGGGGTCTGGCTCTGTGGGCTATAGTGGGGTCTGGCTCTGTGGGCTATAGTGGGGTCTGGCTCTGTGTCTGTCTCTGTGGGCTATAGTGGGGTCTGGCTCTGTGGGCTATAGTGGGGTCTGGCTCTGTGTCTGTCTCTGTGGGCTATAGTGGGGTCTGGCTCTGTGGGCTATAGTGGGGTCTGGCTCTGTGGGCTATAGTGGGGTCTGGCTCTGTGGGCTATAGTGGGGTCTGGCTCTGTGGGCTGTAGTGGGGCCTGGCTCTGTGGGCTGTAGTGGGGTCTGGCTCTGTGGGCTGTAGTGGGGTCTGGCTCTGTGGGCTATAGTGGGGTCTGGCTCTGTGGGCTGTAGTGGGGTCTGGCTCTGTGGGCTGTAGTGGGGTCTGGCTCTGTGGGCTGTAGTGGGGTCTGGCTCTGTGGGCTGTAGTGGGGTCTGGCTCTGTGGGCTATAGTGGGGTCTGGATCTGTGGGCTGTAGTGGGGTCTGGCTCTGTGGGCTATAGTGGGGTCTGGCTCTGTGGGCTATAGTGGGGTCTGGCTCTGTGGGCTGTAGTGGGGTCTGGCTCTGTGGGCTGTAGTGGGGTCTGTCTCTGTGGGCTGTAGTGGGGTCTGTCTCTGTGGGCTATAGTGGGGTCTGGCTCTGTGGGCTATAGTGGGGTCTGGCTCTGTGGGCTGTAGTGGGGTCTGGCTCTGTGGGCTATAGTGGGGTCTGTCTCTGTGGGCTGTAGTGGGGTCTGGCTCTGTGGGCTATAGTGGGGTCTGGCTCTGTGGGCTGTAGTGGGGTCTGGCTCTGTGGGCTATAGTGGGGTCTGGCTCTGTGGGCTGTAGTGGGGTCTGGCTCTGTGGGCTGTAGTGGGGTCTGGCTCTGTCTCTGTGGGCTATAGTGGGGTCTGGCTCTGTGGGCTCTAGTGGGGTCTGGCTCTGTGGGCTGTAGTGGGGTCTGTCTCTGGCTCTGTGGGCTGTAGTGGGGTCTGGCTCTGTGGGCTATAGTGGGGTCTGGCTCTGTGGGCTATAGTGGGGTCTGGCTCTGTGGGCTGTAGTGGGGTCTGGCTCTGTGGGCTGTAGTGGGGTCTGGCTCTGTGGGCTGTAGTGGGGTCTGGCTCTGTGGGCTATAGTGGGGTCTGGCTCTGTGGGCTGTAGTGGGGTCTGGCTCTGTGGGCTGTAGTGGGGTCTGGCTCTGTGGGCTATAGTGGGGTCTGGCTCTGTGGGCTATAGTGGGGTCTGGCTCTGTGGGCTATAGTGGGGTCTGGCTCTGTGGGCTGTAGTGTGGTCTGGCTCTGTGGGCTATAGTGGGGTCTGGCTCTGTGGGCTATAGTGGGGTCTGGCTCTGTGGGCTGTAGTGGGGTCTGTCTCTGTGGGCTATAGTGGGGTCTGGCTCTGTGGGCTGTAGTGGGGTCTGGCTCTGTGGGCTGTAGTGGGGTCTGGCTCTGTGGGCTGTAGTGGGGTCTGGCTCTGTGGGCTGTAGTGGGGTCTGGCTCTGTGGGCTATAGTGGGGTCTGGCTCTGTGGGCTGTAGTGGGGTCTGGCTCTGTGGGCTATAGTGGGGTCTGGCTCTGTGGGCTGTAGTGGGGTCTGGCTCTGTGGGCTGTAGTGGGGTCTGGCTCTGTGGGCTGTAGTGGGGTCTGGCTCTGTGGGCTATAATGGGGTCTGGCTCTGTGGGCTGTAGTGGGGTCTGGCTCTGTCTCTGTGGGCTATAGTGGGGTCTGGCTCTGTGGGCTATAGTGGGGTCTGGCTCTGTGGGCTATAGTGGGGTCTGGCTCTGTGGGCTGTAGTGGGGTCTGGCTCTGTGGGCTGTAGTGGGGTCTGGCTCTGTGGGCTATAGTGGGCTCTGTCTCTGTGGGCTGTAGTGGGGTCTGGCTCTGTGGGCTGTAGTGGGGTCTGGCTCTGTGGGCTATAGTGGGCTCTGTCTCTGTGGGCTATAGTGGGGTCTGTCTCTGTGGGCTGTAGTGGGGTCTGTCTCTGTGGGCTATAGTGTGGTCTGGCTCTGTGGGCTATAGTGGGGTCTGGCTCTGGCTCTGTGGGCTATAGTGGGGTCTGGCTCTGGCTCTGTGGGCTGTAGTGGGGTCTGGCTCTGTGGGCTATAGTGTGGTCTGTCTCTGTGGGCTGTAGTGGGGTCTGGCTCTGTGGGCTATAGTGGGGTCTGGCTCTGTGGGCTATAGTGGGGTCTGGCTCTGTGGGCTATAGTGGGGTCTGGCTCTGTGGGCTGTAGTGGGGTCTGGCTCTGTGGGCTGTAGTGGGGTCTGGCTCTGTGGGCTATAGTGGGCTCTGTCTCTGTGGGCTATAGTGGGGTCTGTCTCTGTGGGCTGTAGTGGGGTCTGTCTCTGTGGGCTATAGTGTGGTCTGGCTCTGTGGGCTATAGTGGGGTCTGGCTCTGGCTCTGTGGGCTGTAGTGGGGTCTGTCTCTGTGGGCTATAGTGGGGTCTGGCTCTGTGGGCTGTAGTGGGGTCTGGCTCTGTGGGCTATAGTGTGGTCTGTCTCTGTGGGCTGTAGTGGGGTCTGGCTCTGTGGGCTATAGTGGGGTCTGGCTCTGTGGGCTATAGTGGGGTCTGGCTCTGGCTCTGTGGGCTGTAGTGGGGTCTGGCTCTGTGGGCTGTAGTGGGGTCTGGCTCTGTGGGCTATAGTGGGGTCTGGCTCTGTGGGCTATAGTGGGGTCTGGCTCTGTGGGCTATAGTGGGGTCTGGCTCTGTGGGCTATAGTGGGGTCTGGCTCTGTGGGCTGTAGTGGGGTCTGGCTCTGTGGGCTATAGTGGGGTCTGGCTCTGTGGGTTATAGTGGGGTCTGGCTCTGTGGGCTATAGTGGGGTCTGGCTCTGTGGGCTATAGTGGGGTCTGGCTCTGTGGGCTATAGTGGGGTCTGGCTCTGTGGGCTATAGTGTGTTCTGGCTCTGTGGGCTGTAGTGGGGTCTGGCTCTGTGGGCTATAGTGTGGTCTGGCTCTGTGGGCTATAGTGGGGTCTGGCTCTGTGGGTTATAGTGTGGTCTGGCTCTGTGGGCTGTAGTGGGGTCTGGCTCTGTGGGCTATAGTGGGGTCTGGCTCTGTGGGCTATAGTGTGGTCTGGCTCTGTGGGCTGTAGTGGGGTCTGGCTCTGTGGTCTATAGTGGGGTCTGTCTCTGTGGGCTATAGTGGGGTCTGGCTCTGTGGGCTATAGTGGGGTCTGGCTCTGTGGGCTGTAGTGGGGTCTGGCTCTGTCTCTGTGGGCTATAGTGGGGTCTGGCTCTGTGGGCTGTAGTGGGGTCTGGCTCTGTGGGCTATAGTGGGGTCTGGCTCTGTGGGCTATAGTGGGGTCTGGCTCTGTGGGCTATAGTGGGGTCTGGCTCTGTGGGCTGTAGTGGGGTCTGGCTCTGTGGGCTATAGTGGGGTCTGGCTCTGTGGGCTATAGTGGGGTCTGGCTCTGTGGGCTATAGTGGGGTCTGGCTCTGTGGGCTATAGTGGGGTCTGGCTCTGTGGGCTATAGTGTGGTCTGGCTCTGTGGGCTGTAGTGTGGTCTGGCTCTGTGGGCTGTAGTGGGGTCTGGCTCTGTGGGCTATAGTGGGGTCTGGCTCTGTGGGCTGTAGTGGGGTCTGGCTCTGTGGGCTATAGTGGGGTCTGGCTCTGTCTCTGTGGGCTATAGTGTGGTCTGGCTCTGTGTCTGTCTCTGTGGGCTATAGTGGGGTCTGGCTCTGTCTCTGTGGGCTATAGTGGGGTCTGGCTCTGTCTCTGTGGGCTATAGTGGGGTCTGGCTCTGTCTCTGTGGGCTATAGTGTGGTCTGGCTCTGTGGGCTATAGTGGGGTCTGGCTCTGTGGGCTATAGTGGGGTCTGGCTCTGTCTCTGTGGGCTATAGTGGGGTCCGGCTCTGTCTCTGTGGGCTATAGTGGGGTCTGGCTCTGTCTCTGTGGGCTATAGTGTGGTCTGGCTCTGTGGGCTATAGTGGGGTCTGGCTCTGTCTCTGTGGGCTATAGTGGAGTCTGGCTCTGTCTCTGTGGGCTATAGTGGGGTCTGGCTCTGTGGGCTATAGTGGGGTCTGGCTCTGTGTCTGGCTCTGTGGGCTATAGTGTGGTCTGGCTCTGACTGTAGTGGGGCCTGGCTCTGTGGGCTATAGTGGGGTCTGGCTCTGTGTCTGTCTCTGTGGGCTATAGTGGGGTCTGGCTCTGTGGGCTATAGTGGGGTCTGGCTCTGTGGGCTGTAGTGGGGTCTGGCTCTGTGGGCTATAGTGGGGTCTGGCTCTGTGGGCTATAGTGGGGTCTGGCTCTGTGGGCTATAGTGGGTCTGGCTCTGTGGGCTATAGTGGGGTCTGGCTCTGTGGGCTATAGTGGGGTCTGCTCTGTGGGCTATAGTGGGGTCTGGCTCTGTGGGCTGTAGTGGGGTCTGTCTCTGGCTCTGTGGGCTATAGTGGGGTCTGGCTCTGTGGGCTATAGTGTGGTCTGGCTCTGTGGGCTATAGTGGGGTCTGGCTCTGTGGGCTATAGTGGGGTCTGGCTCTGTGGGCTATAGTGGGGTCTGGCTCTGTGGGCTATAGTGGGGTCTGGCTCTGTGGGCTGTAGTGGGGTCTGGCTCTGTGGGCTGTAGTGGGGTCTGGCTCTGTGGGCTGTAGTGGGGTCTGGCTCTGTGGGCTGTAGTGGGGTCTGGCTCTGTGGGCTATAGTGGGGTCTGGCTCTGTGGGCTATAGTGGGGTCTGGCTCTGTGGGCTAGTGGTCTGGCTCTGTGGGCTATAGTGGGGTCTGGCTCTGTGGGCTGTAGTGGGGTCTGGCTCTGTGGGCTATAGTGGGGTCTGGCTCTGTGGGCTGTAGTGGGGTCTGGCTCTGTGGGCTATAGTGGGGTCTGGCTCTGTGGGCTGTAGTGGGGTCTGGCTCTGTGGGCTATAGTGGGGTCTGGCTCTGTCTCTGTGGGCTGTAGTGGGGTCTGGCTCTGTGGGCTATAGTGGGGTCTGGCTCTGGCTCTGTGGGCTATAGTGGGGTCTGGCTCTGTGGGCTGTAGTGGGGTCTGGCTCTGTGGGCTATAGTGTGGTCTGTCTCTGTGGGCTGTAGTGGGGTCTGGCTCTGTGGGCTATAGTGGGGTCTGGCTCTGTGGGCTATAGTGGGGTCTGGCTCTGGCTCTGTGGGCTGTAGTGGGGTCTGGCTCTGTGGGCTGTAGTGGGGTCTGGCTCTGTGGGCTATAGTGGGGTCTGGCTCTGTGGGCTATAGTGGGGTCTGGCTCTGTGGGCTATAGTGGGGTCTGGCTCTGTGGGCTATAGTGGGGTCTGGCTCTGTGGGCTGTAGTGGGGTCTGGCTCTGTGGGCTATAGTGGGGTCTGGCTCTGTGGGTTATAGTGGGGTCTGGCTCTGTGGGCTATAGTGGGGTCTGGCTCTGTGGGCTATAGTGGGGTCTGGCTCTGTGGGCTATAGTGGGGTCTGGCTCTGTGGGCTATAGTGTGTTCTGGCTCTGTGGGCTGTAGTGGGGTCTGGCTCTGTGGGCTATAGTGTGGTCTGGCTCTGTGGGCTATAGTGGGGTCTGGCTCTGTGGGTTATAGTGTGGTCTGGCTCTGTGGGCTGTAGTGGGGTCTGGCTCTGTGGGCTATAGTGGGGTCTGGCTCTGTGGGCTATAGTGTGGTCTGGCTCTGTGGGCTGTAGTGGGGTCTGGCTCTGTGGTCTATAGTGGGGTCTGTCTCTGTGGGCTATAGTGGGGTCTGGCTCTGTGGGCTATAGTGGGGTCTGGCTCTGTGGGCTGTAGTGGGGTCTGGCTCTGTCTCTGTGGGCTATAGTGGGGTCTGGCTCTGTGGGCTGTAGTGGGGTCTGGCTCTGTGGGCTATAGTGGGGCCTGGCTCTGTGGGCTATAGTGGGGTCTGGCTCTGTGGGCTATAGTGTGGTCTGGCTCTGTGGGCTGTAGTGGGGTCTGGCTCTGTGGGCTATAGTGGGGTCTGGCTCTGTGGGCTATAGTGGGGTCTGGCTCTGTGGGCTATAGTGGGGTCTGGCTCTGTGGGCTATAGTGGGGTCTGGCTCTGTGGGCTATAGTGGGTCTGGCTCTGTGGGCTGTAGTGTGGTCTGGCTCTGTGGGCTGTAGTGGGGTCTGGCTCTGTGGGCTGTAGTGGGGTCTGGCTCTGTGGGCTGTAGTGGGGTCTGGCTCTGTGGGCTGGCTCTGTAGTGGGGTCTGGCTCTGTCTCTGTGGGCTATAGTGTGGTCTGGCTCTGTGTCTGTCTCTGTGGGCTATAGTGGGGTCTGGCTCTGTCTCTGTGGGCTATAGTGGGGTCTGGCTCTGTCTCTGTGGGCTATAGTGGGGTCTGGCTCTGTCTCTGTGGGCTATAGTGTGGTCTGGCTCTGTGGGCTATAGTGGGGTCTGGCTCTGTGGGCTATAGTGGGGTCTGGCTCTGTCTCTGTGGGCTATAGTGGGGTCCGGCTCTGTCTCTGTGGGCTATAGTGGGGTCTGGCTCTGTCTCTGTGGGCTATAGTGTGGTCTGGCTCTGTGGGCTATAGTGGGGTCTGGCTCTGTCTCTGTGGGCTATAGTGGAGTCTGGCTCTGTCTCTGTGGGCTATAGTGGGGTCTGGCTCTGTGGGCTATAGTGGGGTCTGGCTCTGTGTCTGGCTCTGTGGGCTATAGTGTGGTCTGGCTCTGACTGTAGTGGGGCCTGGCTCTGTGGGCTATAGTGGGGTCTGGCTCTGTGTCTGTCTCTGTGGGCTATAGTGGGGTCTGGCTCTGTGGGCTATAGTGGGGTCTGGCTCTGTGGGCTGTAGTGGGGTCTGGCTCTGTGGGCTATAGTGGGGTCTGGCTCTGTGGGCTATAGTGGGGTCTGGCTCTGTGGGCTATAGTGTGGTCTGGCTCTGTGGGCTATAGTGGGGTCTGGCACTGTGGGCTATAGTGGGGTCTAGCTCTGTGGGCTATAGTGGGGTCTGGCTCTGTGGGCTGTAGTGGGGTCTGTCTCTGGCTCTGTGGGCTATAGTGGGGTCTGGCTCTGTGGGCTATAGTGTGGTCTGGCTCTGTGGGCTATAGTGGGGTCTGGCTCTGTGGGCTATAGTGGGGTCTGGCTCTGTGGGCTATAGTGGGGTCTGGCTCTGTGGGCTATAGTGGGGTCTGGCTCTGTGGGCTGTAGTGGGGTCTGGCTCTGTGGGCTGTAGTGGGGTCTGGCTCTGTGGGCTGTAGTGGGGTCTGGCTCTGTGGGCTGTAGTGGGGTCTGGCTCTGTGGGCTATAGTGGGGTCTGGCTCTGTGGGCTATAGTGGGGTCTGGCTCTGTGGGCTATAGTGGGGTCTGGCTCTGTGGGCTGTAGTGGGGTCTGGCTCTGTGGGCTATAGTGGGGTCTGGCTCTGTGGGCTGTAGTGGGGTCTGGCTCTGTGGGCTATAGTGGGGTCTGGCTCTGTGGGCTGTAGTGGGGTCTGGCTCTGTGGGCTATAGTGGGGTCTGGCTCTGTCTCTGTGGGCTGTAGTGGGGTCTGGCTCTGTGGGCTATAGTGGGGTCTGGCTCTGGCTCTGTGGGCTATAGTGGGGTCTGGCTCTGGCTCTGTGGGCTATAGTGGGGTCTGGCTCTGTGGGCTATAGTGGGGTCTGGCTCTGTGGGCTGTAGTGGGGTCTGGCTCTGTGGGCTGTAGTGGGGTCTGGCTCTGTGGGCTATAGTGGGGTCTGGCTCTGTGGGCTGTAGTGGGGTCTGGCTCTGTGGGCTGTAGTGGGGTCTGGCTCTGTGGGCTGTAGTGGGGTCTGGCTCTGTGGGCTGTAGTGGGGTCTGGCTCTGTGGGCTGTAGTGGGGTCTGGCTCTGTGGGCTGTAGTGGGGTCTGGCTCTGTGGGCTATAGTGGGGTCTGGCTCTGTGGGTTATAGTGGGGTCTGGTTCTGTGGGCTGTAGTGGGGTCTGGCTCTGTGGGCTATAGTGGGGTCTGGCTCTGTGGGCTATAGTGGGGTCTGGCTCTGTGGGCTATAGTGGGGTCTGGCTCTGTGGGCTATAGTGGGGTCTGTCTCTGTGGGCTATAGTGGGGTCTGTCTCTGTGGGCTGTAGTGGGGTCTGGCTCTGTGGGCTATAGTGGGGTCTGGCTCTGTGGGCTGTAGTGGGGTCTGTCTCTGGCTCTGTGGGCTATAGTGGGGTCTGGCTCTGTGGGCTATAGTGGGGTCTGTCTCTGTGGGCTGTAGTGGGGTCTGGCTCTGTGGGCTATAGTGGGGTCTGGCTCTGTGGGCTGTAGTGGGGTCTGTCTCTGGCTCTGTGGGCTATAGTGGGGTCTGGCTCTGTGGGCTATAGTGGGGTCTGGCTCTGTGGGCTGTAGTGGGGTCTGTCTCTGGCTCTGTGGGCTATAGTGGGGTCTGGCTCTGTGGGCTATAGTGGGATCTGGCTCTTGTGGGCTCCCCTCTTGTCTATGGGGTCAAGGAGCAGGCTGAGGCACTAGGCAGAGAAGAGGTCCGCTGTCACGTCCTCTTGTCTCAGACCTCAGACTGGTTCCTGCTTGCTGAGACATGCTACAGGCAGCCAGCCAGCCAGTGACTGGGCTCCCTCCTTTTGTGTCTGGGTTCCTCACCACCCACTCCCTCCTTCCCAACCTTCCCCTGTGTGTCTGTGGTGTGTGACAGGCCATTAGTCAGACTACAGAGGGTTGTGTGTGTCTGATGTCTCGGAAGGGCAACAGCTATTTACTCTCTAGATGGTCTGAGATGACAACGCTGCCTGAGATGATAACGCTGTCTGAGATGACAACGCTGTCTGAGATGATAATGCTGCCTGAGATGATAACGCTGTCTGAGATGATAACGCTGTCTGAGATGATAACGCTGTCTGAGATGATAACGCTGTCTGAGACGACAACGCTGTCTGAGACGATAACGCTGTCTGAGATGATAACGCTGTCTGAGATGATAACGCTGTCTGAGATGACAACGCTGTCTGAGATGATAACGCTGTCTGAGATGATAACGCTGTCTGAGATGACAACGCTGGCTGAGATGATAACGCTGTCTGAGATGATAACGCTGTCTGAGATGATAACGCTGTCTGAGATGATAACGCTGTCTGAGATGATAACGCTGTCTGAGATGATAACGCTGTCTGAGATGATAACGCTGTCTGAGACGATAACGCTGTCTGAGATGATAACGCTGTCTGAGATGATAACGCTGTCTGAGATGATAACGCTGTCTGAGATGATAACGCTGTCTGAGATGATAACGCTGTCTGAGATGATAACGCTGTCTGAGATGATAACGCTGTCTGAGACGACAACGCTGTCTGGGACGACAACGCTGTCTGAGACGATAACGCTGTCTGAGACGACAACGCTGTCTGGGATGATAACGCTGTCTGGGATGATAACGCTGTCTGGGATGATAACGCTGTCTGGGATGATAACGCTGTCTGGGACGATAACGCTGTCTGAGATGATAACGCTGTCTGAGATGATAACGCTGTCTGAGATGATAACGCTGTCTGAGATGATAACGCTCTCTGAGATGACAATGCCGTCTGTGATGATAACGCCTGTCTGAGATGACAATGCGCTGTCTGAGATGATAACGCTGTCTGAGATGATAACGCTGTCTGAGATGATAACGCTGTCTGAGATGATAACGCTGTCTGAGATGATAACGCCGTCTGAGACGATAACGCCGTCCGAGACGATAACGCTGTCCGAGATGATAACGCTGTCCGAGATGATAACGCTGTCTGAGACGATAACGCTGTCTGAGATGATAACGCTGTCTATTCTGCCACTGTGTACTCTCTGTTTAGGTCCAAATAGCATTCTAGTTCAGAATTTTGCCAATTCTTTCCAATGTGTCAATGAATTTTCTCATGATTTGATTGGGTCTAATTGTGCTGCTGTCCTGGGGCTCTGTGGGCTGTGTTTGTGACCAGAGCCCCAGGACCAGCTTGCTTAGGGGACACTTCTCCAGGTTCATCTCTCTGTAGTTAATGGCTCTGTGGGGTCTGTTTGTGACCAGAGCCCCAGGACCAGCTTGCTTAGGGGACACTTCTCCAGCTTCACCTTTCTGTAGGTGATGGCTTTGTTATTGAAGGTTTGGGAACTTGTCTTGTCTGGATATTTATAACGTGGGTATCGGCCTAATTCTGCTCTGCATGCATTATTTGGTGTTTTACGTTGTACACAGAGGATATTTTAGCAGAATTCTGCATGCAGAGTTTCAATTTGGTGTTTGTCCCATTTTGTGATTTCTTGGTTGCTGGTCTGGTCAAAAGTAGTGGTCAAACGTAGTGCATTTCCTCTCTCCTCTCTCCTCTCTTCTTACAGGACATTACAACCTGGTCTCTGGGTCTCTCCTCTCTCCTCTCTCCTTACAGGACTTTACAACGTGGTCTCTCCTCTCTCCTCTCTCTTCTTACAGGACATTACAACCTGGTCTCTGGGTCTCTCCTCTCTCCTTACAGGACATTACAACCTGGTCTCTCCTCTCTCCTCTCTTCTTACAGGACATTACAACCTGGTCTCTCCTCTCTCCTTCTTACAGGACATTACAACCTGGTCTCTCCTCTCTCCTTACAGGACATTCCAACCTGGTCTCTCCTCTCTCCTCCTTACAGGACATTACAACCTGGTCTCTCCTCACTCCTTACAGGACATTACAACCTGGTCTCGGGTCTCTCCTCTCTCATTACAGGACCTTACAACCTGGTCTCTCCTCTCTCCTTACAGGACATTACAACCTAGTCTCTCCTCACTCCTTACAGGACATTCCAACCTGGTCTCTCCTCTCTCCTTACAGGACATTACAACCTGGTCTCGGGTCTCTCCTCTCTCATTACAGGACCTTACAACCTGGTCTCTCCTCTCTCCTTACAGGACATTACAACCTGGTCTCTCCTCTCTCCTTACAGGACATTACAACCTGGTCTCTCCTCTCTCCTCTCTCCTTACAGGACATTACAACCTGGTCTCTCCTCTCTTCTCTCTCCTTACAGGACATTACAACCTGGTCTCTCCTCTCTCCTCTCTCCTTACAGGACATTACAACCTGGTCTCTCCTCTCTCCTTACAGGACATTACAACCTGGTCTCTCCTCTCTCCTCTCTTCTTACAGGACATTACAACCTGGTCTCTCCTCTCTCCTTACAGGACATTACAACCTGGTCTCTCCTCTCTTCTTACAGGACATTACAACCTGGTCTCTCCTCTCTCCTCCTTACAGGACATTATAACCTGGTCTCTCCTCTCTCCTTACAGGACATTACAACCTGGTCTCTGGGTCTCTCCTCTCTCCTTACAGGACATTACAACCTGGTCTCTCCTCTCTCCTCTCTCCTTACAGGACATTACAACCTGGTCTCTCCTCTCTCCTTCTTACAGGACATTACAACCTGGTCTCTCCTCTCTCCTTACAGGACAATACAACCTGGTCTCTCCTCTCTCCTCTCTCATTACAGGACATTACAACCTGGTCTCTCCTCTCTCCTTACAGGACATTACAACCTGGTCTCTCCTCTCTCCTCTCTCCTTACAGGACATTACAACCTGGTCTCTCCTCTCTTCTCTCTCCTTACAGGACATTACAACCTGGTCTCTCCTCTCTCCTCCTTACAGGACATTACAACCTGGTCTCTCCTCTCTCCTCCTTACAGGACATTACAACCTGGTCTCTCCTCTCTCCTCTCTTCTTACAGGACATTACAACCTGGTCTCTCCTCTCTCCTTACAGGACATTACAACCTGGTCTCTCCTCTCTCCTCTCTCCTTACAGGACATTACAACCTGGTCTCTCCTCTCTCCTCCTTACAGGACATTACAACCTGGTCTCTCCTCTCTTCTTACAGGACATTACAACCTGGTCTCTCCTCTCTCCTTACAGGACATTACAACCTGGTCTCTACTCTCTCCTCTGTCCTTACAGGACATTCCAACCTGGTCTCTCCTCTCTCCTTCTTACAGGACATTACAACCTGGTTCCTGGGTCTCTCCTCTCTCCTCTCTCATTACAGGACATTACAACCTGGTCTCTCCTCTCTCCTCCTTACAAGACATTACAACCTGGTCTCTGGGTCGCTTCTCTCTCCTTCTTACTAACATTACAGATAGGAGATCCTCTCACTGGGCCCTGTACGTGACCGATAGGAGATCCTCTCACTGGGCCCTGTACGTAACAGATAGGAGATCCTCTTACTGGGCCCTGTACGTGACCGATAGGAGATCCTCTCACTGGGCCCTGTACGTGACCGATAGGAGATCCTCTCACTGGGCCCTGTACGTGACCGATAGGAGATCCTCTCACTGGGCCCTGTTTGTGACCGATAGGAGATCCTCTCATCCTCTCACTGGGCCCTGGACGTAACAGATAGGAGATCCTCTCATCCTCTCACTGGGCCCTGGACGTGACAGATAGGAGATCCTCTCACTGGGCCCTGGACGTGACCGATAACACACACTGGGTTGTCTTAGTACTGTTGTAACTCTATAATGCCCTCTGTGCATCCCAAACGGCACCCTATTCCCTATAGTGTAGGGTACGACTTGGTACTAGTTTACCATTTGGCTGATGTGGTGCCTGGAGTCGCCCTCTGTCTTCATCAGTGAGTCAGAGGGTGTCTGAATCTCAACCACCTCTCCCCCAGACTACAGCCTCCTCCCCCGCTGTCTGGCAGCTCTAGACTACCCCCCTTCCCCCCACCAGCTGACTGCTGACCCCAGGCCCCTGGGGCAGAGGGAGAGACACAGAGGAAGAGGGGCTGGCTGGTCTATTGTCTGGAGGGAGAGTGAGAGGAAGAGGTGCTGACTGGTCTATTGTCTGGAGGGAGGGAGAGTAGTGTGTCTGTACAAAAATGCATGCACTCACAACTTTATATCTCTCTGGATAAAAGCTTCTGCTAAATGACTCAAATTGAAATGTCTGGTCTGGTGAAGCCCCCCCCCCTTCCAGCTGACTGCTGACCTGAGGGCCCAGGAGAAGGAGAGAGAAAGACTGGTCTACTGTCTGGAGGGAGAGAGAGAAGGAGAAGGTCTGGCTGGTCTACTGTCTGGAGGGAGAGAGGCTGGCTGGTCTACTGTCTGGAGGGAGAGAGGCTGGCTGGTCTACTGTCTGGAGGGAGAGAGAAAAGGAGAGGGGCTGGCTGGTCTACTGTCTGGAGAGAGAAGGAGAAGGTCTGGCTGGTCTACTGTCTGGAGAGAGAGAGAGAAGGGGAGAGACTGGCTGGTCTACTGTCTGGAGAGAGAGAGAGAAGGAGAGGGGCTGGCTGGTCTACTGTCTGGAGAGAGAGAGTGAAGGAGAGGGGCTGGCTGGTCTAATGTCTGGAGGGAGGGGAGGGAGGGAGGGAGGGAGGGAGGGAGGGAGGGAGGGAGGGAGGGAGGGAGGGAGGAGAGAGGAGAGAGAGGGAGGAGAGACACAGAGGGAGAGAGAGAGCAGACAGACAGACATGGCTCTCGAGAGAGAGAGAGAAGAGAGAGAGACAGAGAGACTATGTGCAACACTGCCAGACAAAATGAGGTGGAAACTGAGCTGCACTTCCTAACCTCCTGCCCAATGTATGACCATATTAGAGAGACATATTTCCCTCAGATTACACAGATCCACAAAGAATTCAAAAACAAACCCGATTTTGATAAACTCCCTATCTACTGGAGGGAAATACAGACAGACAGACTGACGTACAGGAGACAAGATGGCTCTCAAGACAGACTATGTGCAACACTGCCAACAAAATGAAAACTGGCTGCACTTCCTAACCTCCTGCCCAATGTGAAGAACAAACACCATTTCCCTAAGATTACAAATCAAATCAAATTCAAAAACAAATTTATTTTGATAAACTCCCATATCTACTGGGTGAAATCTCAAAGTCTGGTACAGTAGCAAGATGTGTGACCTGTTGCCACGAAAAAGGGCAACCAGTGAAGAACAAACACCATTGTAAATACACACCCATATTTATGTTAATTTATTTGCACATCATTACAACACTGTTGTCAAGACATAATATGACATTTGTAATGTCTTTATTGTTTTGAAACCTCTGTATGTGTGATGTTTACTGTTTATTTTTATGGTTTATTTCACTTTTGTATATTATCTACTTCACATGCTTTGGTAATGTTAACATATGTTTCCCATGCCAATAAAGAACCTTGAATTGAAATGGAATTGAGAGCAGTGCTCAGGGGAGTCGGACTCTCCAAAAATCTGATGGGGCACAAAGTATGTGAGGATGGCTGGGGGGACGGTCACCCTGTCCTTAAGCTGAATCAGTCAAAACACCTGAAATAAGAGCCTTCAACATTATGCTTCATTCTATGTTTTTAAATCCGTGTATTTTTCTGCATGTCTCAGCATACCTCTTGAGCTGTCTGTATCCACCTGGCGTGTGGTTCTGGTTTTCAAGCAACACGCCCCTCAGCATCTCTGCTCCAATCTGGGTAAAAAACACTGAATGGAATGTGAGTCTTGTTCACTACATTCACCCGTTGCTTGTTTTTCTAAAGTCCACCAACCTGGCCAGCAGGCGTGTCGGATAAAATACTTCCACAAGATAATAGAGTTAGACAAGATAATAGAGTTAGACAAGATAATATAGATTATAGACAAGATAAAATACTTCCACAAGATAATAGTTAGACAAGATAATATATTTAGACAAGATAATATAGTTAGACAAGATAATATAGTTAGACAAGATAAAATACTTCCACAAGATAATATAGTTAGACAAGATAATATATTTAGACAAGATAATATAGTTAGATAATATAGTTAGACAAGATAAAATAGTTAGACAAGATAATATAGTTAGACAAGATAATATAGTTAGACAAGATAATATAGTTAGACAAGATAATATACTTCCACAAGATAATATACTTCCACAAGATAATATAGTTAGACAAGATCATATAGTTAGACAAGATAATATATTTAAACAAGATGATATAGATAGACAAGATAATATGGTTAGACAAGATAATATGGTTAGACAAGATAATATGGTTAGACAAGATAGTATGGTTAGACAAGATAGTATGGTTAGACAAGATAATATAGTTAGACAAGATAAAATACTTCCACAAGATCAATATACTTCCACAAGATCAAATACTTCCACAAGATCAAATACTTCCACAAGATAATATAGTTAGACAAGATAATATAGTTAGACAAGATAATATAGTTAGACAAGATAATATAGTTAGACAAGATAATATAGTTAGACAAGATAATATGGTTAGACAAGATAAAATACTTCCACAAGATAATATAGTTAGACAAGATAATATAGTTAGACAAGATAATATAGTTAGACAAGATAATATAGTTAGACAAGATAATATAGTTAGACAAGATAAAATACTTCCACAAGATAATATAGTTAGACAAGATAAAATACTTCCACAAGATAATAGTTAGACAGGATAATATAGTTAGACAAGATTTACATTTACATTTACATTTAAGTCATTTAGCAGACGCTAAAAGATAAAATAATTCCACAAGATAATATAGTTAGACAATATAATATAGTTAGACAAGATAATATACTTCCACAAGATAATATAGTTAGACAAGATAATATACTTCCACAAGATAATATAGTTAGACAAGATAATATAGTTATAGACAAGATAATATAGTTAGACAAGATAATATAGTTAGACAAGATAATATAGTTAGACAAGATAATATAGTTAGAAAAGATAATATGGTTAGACAAGATAAAATACTTCCACAAGATAATATAGTTAGACAAGATAATATAGTTAGACAAGATAAAATACTTCCACAAGATAATATAGTTAGACAAGATAAAATACTTCCACAAGATAATAGTTAGACAGGATAAAAACTTCCACAAGATAATATAGTTAGACAATATAATATAGTTAGACAAGATAATATAGTTAGACAAGATAATATACTTCCACAAGATAATATAGTTAGACAAGATAAAATAGCTTCCACAAGATAATATAGTTAGACAAGATAAAATACTTCCACAAGATAATATAGTTAGACAAGATAAAATACTTCCACAAGATAATATAGTTAGACAAGATAAAATACTTCCACAAGATAATATAGTTAGACAAGATAAAAATACTTCCACAAGATAATATAGTTAGACAATATAATATAGTTAGACAAGATAATATAGTTAGACAAGATAATATACTTCCACAAGATAATATAGTTAGACAAGATAAAATACTTCCACAAGATAATATAGTTAGACAAGATAAAATACTTCCACAAGATAATATAGTTAGACAAGATAAAATACTTCCACAAGATAATATAGTTAGACAAGATAATATAGCCTGAAATTGGCTTCTTCAAATCAAGCTTTATTTATACAGCATATTTCAGATATGTAATGCAACACAGGAGAGAGAGGTAGTAGTAATAGTAGTAGTAGTAGTAGTAGTAGTAGTAGTAGTAGTAGTAGTAGTAGTAGTAGTAGTAGTGGTAGTAGTAGTATCAGTAGTAGTAGTGGTAGTAGTAGTATCAGTAGTAGTAGTGGTGGTAGTAGTAGTATCAGTAGTAGTAGTAGTATCAGTAGTAGTGGTAGTAGTAGTATCAGTAGTAGTAGTAGTGGTAGTAGTAGTATCAGTAGTAGTAGTAGTGGTAGTAGTAGTAGTATCAGTAGTAGTAGTGGTAGTAGTAGTATCAGTAGTAGTGGTAGTATCAGTAGTAGTATCAGTAGTAGTAGTAGTATCAGTAGCAGTTGTAGTATCAGTAGCAGTTGTAGTAGTATCAGTAGTAGTAGTAGTATCAGTAGTAGTATCAGTAGTAGTAGTGGTAGTAGTAGTATCAGTAGTAGTGGTAGTAGTAGTAGTTGTAGTAGTAGTAGTATCAGTAGTACTAGTAGTAGTAGTACATTTACATTACATTTAAGTAATTTAGCAGACGCTCTTATCCAGAGCGACTTACAAATTGGTGCATTCACCTTATGACATCCAGTGGAACAGCCACTTTACAATAGTGCATCTAAATCTTAAAGGGGGGGGGGTGAAAAGGATTACTTTATAGTAGTTTTTTAGTAGTAGTATCAGTAGTGGTAGTAGTAGTATCAGTAATAGTAGTAATAGTGGTGGTAGTAGTAGTAGTAGTAGTATCAGTAATAGTAGTAGTAGTAGTAGTAGTATCAGTAATAGTAGTGGTAGTAGTAGTAGTAGTGGTGGTAAGCAGTAGTAAAAGTGGTAGTAGTAGTAGTGGTTGTGGTAGTAGTAGTATCAGTGGTAGTAGTAGTATCAGTGGTAGTAGTAGTAGTATCAGTAATAGTAGTGGTAGTGGTGGTAGCAGTAGTAATAGTAAACTGGTTGTGGTAGTAGTAGTAGTAGTATCAGTAGTAGTAGTAGTCGTGGTGGTTCTGGTGGTAGTAGTAGTAGTAGTAGTATCAGTGGTAGTAGTAGTATCAGTAGTAGTAGTAGTGTCAGTAGTGGGAGTAGTAGTAGTAGTAAAAGTGGTATCAGTGATAGTAGTAGTAATAGTAGTATCAGCAGTAGTAGTAGTAGTAGTATCAGTAATAGTAGTATCAGTAGTAGTAGTAGTAGTAGTAATAGTAGTAATAATAATATATATGCCATTTAGCAGACGTTTTATCCAAAGCGTACTTACAGTCATGTGTGCATACATTCTACGTTTGGGTGGTCCCGGGATCGAACCCACTACCCTGGCGTTACAAGCGCCATGCTCTACCAACTGAGCTACAGAAGGACCAGTAGTGGTAGTAGTAGTAGTATCAGTAATAGTAGTGGTAGTAGTATCAGTAGTAGTAGTAGTGGTAGTAGTAGTAATAGTAAACTGGTTGTGGTAGTAATAGTAGTAGTAGTAGTAGTAGTAGTAGTAGTAGTAGTGGTGGTGGTGGTAGTAGCAGCAGTGTAGTAGCAGTTGTAGTATCAGTAGTATACTAAGACTGACCCTGTTCCTGTCTATAGTGATCCTGTCTATAATGGTCATGTCTTATAGTGGTCCTGTCTATAGATGTCTGTGGTGGTCCTGTCTATAGTGGTCCTGTCTGTAGTGGTCCTGTCTATAGTGGTCCTGTCTATAGTGGTCCTGTCTATAGTGGTCCTGTCTATAGTGGTCTTTAGAGGTCTTTAGTGGTCCTGTCTATAGTGGTCCTGTCTATAGTGGTCCTGTTTATAGTGGTCCTGTCTTTAGTGGTCCTGTCTTTAGTGGTCCTGTCTTTAGTGGTCCTGTCTATAGTGGTCCTGTCTATAGTGGTCCTGTCTGTAGTGGTCCTGTCTATAGTGGTCCTGTCTGTAGTGGTCCTGTCTATAGTCCTTTAGAGTGGTCCTGTCTATAGTGGTCCTGTCTATAGTGGTCCTGTCTTTAGTGGTCCTGTCTATAGAGGTCTTTAGATGTCTTTAGTGGTCCTGTCTATAGAGGTCTTTAGAGGTCTTTAGAGGTCCTGTCTATAGAGGTCTTTAGAGGTCTTTAGAGGTCTTTAGTGGTCCTGTCTATAGAGGTCCTGTCTGTAGTGGTCCTGTCTATAGTGGTCCTGTCTATAGTGGTGCTGTCTATAGTGTTCCTGTCTATAGTGGTCCTGTCTATAGTGGTCCTGTCTGTAGTGGTCCTGTCTGTAGTGGTCCTGTCTAGAGTGGTCCTGTCTATAGTGGTCCTGTCTGTAGTGGTCCTGTCTTTAGAGGTCTATAGTGGTCCTGTCTATAGTGGTCCTGTCTATAGATGTCTATAGTGGTCCTGTCTATAGTGGTCCTGTCTATAGAGGTCTTTAGAGGTCTTTAGTGGTCCTGTCTATAGTGGTCCTGTCTGTAGTGGTCCTGTCTTTAGTGGTGGTCCTGTCTGTAGTGGTCCTGTCTTTAGTGGTCCTGTCTATAGTGGTCCTGTCTATAGTGGTCCTGTCTATAGTGGTCTATAGTGGTCCTGTCTATAGTGGTCCTGTCTTTAGTGGTCCTGTCTATAGAGGTCCTGTCTATAGTGGTCCTGTCTATAGAGGTCTTTAGAGGTCTTTAGTGGTCCTGTCTATAGAGGTCTTTAGAGGTCTTTAGTGGTCCTGTCTATAGAGGTCTTTAGTGGTCCTGTCTATAGAGGTCTTTAGAGGTCCTGTCTATAGAGGTCCTGTCTATAGTGGTCCTGTCTATAGAGGTCTTTAGTGGTCCTGTCTATAGAGGTCTTTAGTGGTCCTGTCTATAGAGGTCTTTAGTGGTCCTGTCTATAGAGGTCCTGTCTTTAGTGGTCCTGTCTTTAGAGGTCTTTAGAGGTCTTTAGAGGTCTTTAGTGGTCCTGTCTATAGAGGTCTATAGTGGTCCTGTCTTTAGTGGTCCTGTCTGTAGTGGTCCTGTCTTTAGTGGTCCTGTCTGTAGTGGTCCTGTCTGTAGTGGGCCTGTCTATAGAGGTCTTTAGTGGTCCTGTCTATAGAGGTCCTGTCTATAGAGGTCTTTAGTGGTCCTGTCTTTAGAGGTCCTGTCTTTAGAGGTCCTGTCTTTAGAGGTCCTGTCT
The DNA here is from genome assembly GCF_021184085.1 of Oncorhynchus gorbuscha. NCBI lineage: Eukaryota > Metazoa > Chordata > Actinopteri > Salmoniformes > Salmonidae > Oncorhynchus > Oncorhynchus gorbuscha. Next base: position 59,011 of record NW_025746532.1, on the reverse strand, counting down.
TTAGTGGTCCTGTCTTTAGAGGTCTTTAGTGGTCCTGTCTATAGTGGTCCTGTCTTTAGTGGTCCTGTCTGTAGTGGTCCTGTCTATAGAGGTCTTTAGAGGTCTTTAGAGGTCTTTAGTGGTCCTGTCTATAGAGGTCCTGTCTTTAGTGGTCCTGTCTATAGAGGTCTTTAGAGGTCTATAGTGGTCCTGTCTTTAGTGGTCCTGTCTATAGTGGTCCTGTCTATAGTGGTCCTGTCTGTAGTGGTCCTGTCTGTAGTGGTCCTGTCTATAGTGGTCCTGTCTATAGATGTCTATAGTGGTCCTGTCTATAGTGGTCCTGTCTATAGTGGTCCTGTCTTTAGTGGTGGTCCTGTCTATAGTGGTCCTGTCTGTAGTGGTCCTGTCTGTAGTGGTCCTGTCTATAGTGGTCCTGTCTGTAGTGGTCCTGTCTATAGTGGTCCTGTCTATAGTGGTCCTGTCTATAGTGGTCCTGTCTGTAGTGGTCCTGTCTTTAGTGGTCCTGTCTATAGTGGTCCTGTCTATAGTGGTCCTGTCTGTAGTGGTCCTGTCTATAGTGGTCCTGTCTGTAGTGGTCCTGTCTATAGATCCTGTCTATAGTGGTCCTGTCTATAGTGGTCCTGTCTATAGTGGTCCTGTCTATAGGTCCTGTCTATAGTGGTCCTGTCTATAGTGGTCCTGTCTATAGTGGTCCTGTCTGTAGTGGTCCTGTCTATAGTGGTCCTGTGGTCTGTAGTGGTCCTGTCTATAGTGGTCCTGTCTGTAGTGGTCCTGTCTATAGTGGTCCTGTCTGTAGTGGTCCTGTCTGTGGTCCTGTGGTCCTGTCTTTAGTGGTCCTGTCTGTAGTGGTCCTGTCTATAGTGGTCCTGTCTGTAGTGGTCCTGTCTATAGAGTCTGTCCTGTCTATAGTGGTCCTGTCTATAGTGGTCCTGTCTATAGTGGTCCTGTCTATAGTGGTCCTGTCTATAGTGGTCCTGTCTATAGTGGTCCTGTCTATAGTGGTCCTGTCTATAGTGGTCCTGTCTGTAGTGGTCCTGTCTATAGTGGTCCTGTCTGTAGTGGTCCTGTCTATAGTGGTCCTGTCTATAGTGGTCCTGTCTATAGTGGTCCTGTCTATAGTGGTCCTGTCTGTAGTGGTCCTGTCTTTAGTGGTCCTGTCTATAGTGGTCCTGTCTGTAGTGGTCCTGTCTATAGTGGTCCTGTCTATAGTGGTCCTGTCTGTAGTGGTCCTGTCTATAGTGGTCCTGTCTATAGTGGTCCTGTCTATAGTGGTCCTGTCTATAGTGGTCCTGTCTATAGTGGTCCTGTCTATAGTGGTCCTGTCTATAGTGGTCCTGTCTATAGTGGTCCTGTCTATAGATGTCTATAGTGGTCCTGTCTATAGTGGTGGTCCTGTCTATAGTGGTCCTGTCTTTAGTGGTCCTGTCTATAGTGGTCCTGTCTATAGTGGTCCTGTCTTTAGTGGTCCTGTCTATAGTGGTCCTGTCTATAGAGGTCCTGTCTATAGTGGTCCTGTCTATAGTGGTCCTGTCTATAGTGGTCCTGTCTATAGTGGTCCTGTCTTAGTGGTCCTGTCTATAGTGGTCCTGTCTATAGTGGTCCTGTCTATAGTGGTCCTGTCTATAGTGGTCCTGTCTGTAGTGGTCCTGTCTGTAGTGGTCCTGTCTATAGTGGTCCTGTCTATAGTGGTCCTGTTAGTGGTCCTGTCTATAGTGGTCCTGTCTGTAGTGGTCCTGTCTGTAGTGGTCCTGTCTTTAGTGGTCCTGTCTATAGTGGTCCTGTCTAGTGGTCCTGTCTATAGTGGTCCTGTCTGTAGTGGTCCTGTCTGTAGTGGTCCTGTCTGTAGTGGTCCTGTCTGTAGTGGTCCTGTCTGTAGTGGTCCTGTCTATAGTGGTCTGTCTGTAGTGGTCCTGTCTGTAGTGGTCCTGTCTGTAGTGGTCTGTAGTGGTCATGTCTGTAGTGGTCTGTAGTGGTCCTGTCTGTAGTGGTCTGTCTATAGTGGTTCTGTCTGTAGTGGTCTGTAGTGGTCCTGTCTATAGTGGTCTATAGTGGTCCTGTCTGTAGTGGTCTGTAGTGGTCCTGTCTGTAGTGGTCCTGTCTATAGTGGTCCTGTCTGTAGTGGTCCTGTCTGTAGCGGTCTGTAGTGGTCATGTCTGTAGTGGTCTATAGTGGTCCTGTCTGTAGTGGTCTGTAGTCCTGTCTGTCCTGTCTGTGGTCCTGTCTGTAGTGGTCCTGTCTATAGTGGTCCTGTCTGTAGTGGTCCTGTCTATAGTGGTCTATAGTGGTCCTGTCTGTAGTGGTCCTGTCTGTAGCGGTCTGTAGTGGTCATGTCTATAGTGGTCTATAGTGGTCCTGTCTGTAGTGGTCTGTCTGTAGTGGTCCTGTCTGTGTGGCCTGAAGACTGAAGCTCTCTGAGTCTCTGGTTGCTTCACATGTTGACCTCTGCTTCCACCTGGTGGGGGAATGGAAAAACAACACATCATCCCAAATATGCTTTCTTAATGCCGTCATCCAACCTTTCGGTTACTCGTCCAACGCTCGAACCACTAGACTACCTGCCTCCCCCTCTAACCACTAGACTACCTGCCTCCCCCTCTAACCACTAGACTACCTGCCTCCTCCTCTAACCACTAGACTACCTGCCTCCTCCTCTAACCACTAGACTACCTGCCTCCCCCTCTAACCACTAGACTACCTGCCTCCTCCTCTAACCACTAGACTACCTGCCTCCCCTCCCCCCTCTAACCACTAGACTACCTGCCTCCCCCCCTCTCTAACCACTAGACTACCTGCCTCCCCTGCCTCCCCTCTAACCACTAGACTACCTGCCTCCCCCTCTAACCACTAGACTACCTGCCTCCCCCCTCTAACCACTAGACTACCTGCCTCCCCCTCTAACCACTAGACTACCTGCCTCCCCCTCTAACCACTAGACTACCTGCCTCCCCCTCTAACCACTAGACTACCTGCCTCCCCCTCTAACCACTAGACTACCTGCCTCCCCCTCTAACCACTAGACTACCTGCCTCCCCCTCTAACCACTAGACTACCTGCCTCCCCCTCTAACCACTAGACTACCTGCCTCCCCCCCCTCTAACCACTAGACTACCTGCCTCCCCCTCTAACCACTAGACTACCTGCCTCCCCCTCTAACCACTAGACTACCTGCCTCCCCCTCTAACCACTAGACTACCTGCCTCCCCCTCGGTAGACATTGACAGTGATTAATTGTATTGTAGATCTAACCACTTGTCTTTCTCTCAGTGTCTCTCCTCTCTGTCCTCCAGCTGTCCTGGAGTCTGTTCAGATCCTCCAACCTGTTGTCTTTCTCTCAGTGTCTCTCCTCTCTGTCCTCCAGCTGTCCTGGAGTCTGTTCCCTCCAACCTGTTGTCTTTCTCTGCTCTCTGTCATCCAGCTGTCCTGGAGTCTGTTCAGATCCTCCAACCTGTTGTCTTTCTCTGCTCTCTGTCATCCAGCTGTCCTGGAGTCTGTTCAGATCCTCCAACCTGTTGTCTTTCTCTCCTCTCTGTCATCCAGCTGTCCTGGAGTCTGTTCAGATCCTCCAACCTGTTGTCTTTCTCTCCTCCTCTGTCCTCCAGCTGTCCTGGAGTCTGTTCAGATCCTCCAACCTGTTGTCTTTCTCTCAGTGTCTCTCCTCTCTGTCCTCCAGCTGTCCTGGAGTCTGTTCAGATCCTCCAACCTGTTGTCTTTCTCTCAGTGTCTCTCCTCTCTGTCCTCCAGCTGTCCTGGAGTCTGTTCAGATCCTCCAACCTGTTGTCTTTCTCTCCTCCTCTCTGTCCTCCAGCTCTCCTCTCTGTCCTCCAGCTGTCCTGGAGTCTGTTCCCCTGTTGTCTTTCCTCCAACCTGTTGTCTTTCTCTCCTCTCTGTCATCCAGCTGTCCTGGAGTCTGCTCAGATCCTCATCATCCTGGTCCTGATGACTGTAATGCTGCTGGTGATTGGCTGTCTGTTGAACCACTACAAGCTGTCTGCCTGCTCCTGGAGTTAACCACCAGGCAGAGCCTGGCCCCCTCCTAACCACTTTCTACCTACAGCGGGTCAGTACCTGGAGTCTGTTCAGATCCTGTGTGTGTCTGTGTGTGTGTCTGTGTGTGTGTGTGTGCCTCCTGTGTGTCTGTGTGTGTGTGTGTGTGTCCCCCCTGTGTGTGTGTGTGTGTGTGTGTCTGTGTGTGTGTGTGCCTCCCCCTCTGTCCTGCCTCCTTTACGACCAGACAGAACCAGGCCCGGAGGCAAGCACAACACCTACAGCGGGTCAGTACTGCGTGTGTGAGTGGAGGTTGCTGAGGGGAGGACGGCTCTTAACAGAGGAAATGGAATGGCATCACACCCCTGGAAACCATGGAAACAGTGATGTGCCTGATACCATTCCACCCATTCTGCTCCAGTCATTACAACCAGCCTGTCCTCCCCAATTAAGGTGCCACCAACCTCCTGTGATTTGTGTGTACGTGCCTGTGTGTCTAGACAGCAGACCCAGTTCAACCAGATTGGAGCTGGTTCTTGTTTTAACATATATTGCTGAGTGAAGCAGACCCAGTTCACCAGATTGGAGCTGGTTCTTGTTTTAACATATATTGCTGAGTGAAGCAGACCCAGTTCACCAGATTGGAGCTGGTTCTTGTTTTAACATGTATTGCTGAGTGAAGCAGACCCAGTTCACCAGATTGGAGCTGGTTCTTGTTTTAACATGTATTGCTGAGTGAAGCAGACCAATATGGCCGTTAGGTTATCGGTTTCCTCCACAGGTCAAATGTTCAGACTGTCTCTTTCTGTCATCAGGATGTGTGTCTCTGGCCGCCGGACAGCGGCTCTCGACAAGGCGCCTCCGAGGTAAAAACCCAAGGGTGTGTGTGTGTGTGTGTGTGTGTGTCCTGTGTGTGTGTGTGTGTGTGTGTGTGTGTGTGTGTGTGTGTCTGTCATGTGTGTGTGTGTGTGTGTGTGTGTGTGTGTGTGTGTGTGTGTGTGTGTGTGTGTGTGTGTGTGTGTGTGTGTGCCTGGAGTCTGTTGTGTGTGCGACAGGTCTACTTGGTTCCAACCTGTCTTTCTCTCTCTCTGTCACTGACATCAGTCTGTCTGATGTGATGGGGACCCCACTAGATCCAATCTGTTTAGTAATGGATCCAATCTGTTTAGTAATGGATCCAATCTGTTTAGTAATGGACCCACTAGATCCAATCTGTTTAGTAACGGACCCACTGGATCCAATCTGTTTAGTAATGGATCCAATCTGTTTAGTAACGGACCCACTAGATCCAATCTGTTTAGTAATGGATCCAATCTGTTTAGTAATGGACCCCACTAGATCCAATCTGTTTAGTAACGGACCCCACTAGATCCAATCTGTTTAGTAACGGACCCCACTAGATCCAATCTGTTTAGTAATGGATCCACTAGATCCAGTCTGTTTAGTAATGGACCCCCACTAGATCCAATCTGTTTAGTAATGGATCCAATCTGTTTAGTAACGGACCCCACTAGATCCAGTCTGTTTAGTAATGGATCCAATCTGTTTAGTAATGGACCCCACTAGATCCAGTCTGTTTAGTAATGGACCCCCACTAGATCCAATCTGTTTAGTAATGGACCCCCACTAGATCCAATCTGTTTAGTAATGGACCCCACTGGATCCAATCTGTTTAGTAACGGACCCCACTAGATCCAATCTGTTTAGTAATGGACCCACTGGATCCAATCTGTTTAGTAATGGACCCCACTAGATCCAATCTGTTTAGTAATGGATCCAATCTGTTTAGTAATGGATCCAATCTGTTTAGTAATGGACCCACTAGATCCAATCTGTTTAGTAACGGACCCACTGGATCCAATCTGTTTAGTACTGGACCCCACTAGATCCAATCTGTTTAGTACTGGATCCAATCTGTTTAGTAACGGACCCCACTAGATCCAATCTGTTTAGTAACGGACCCCACTAGATCCAATCTGTTTAGTAACGGACCCCACTAGATCCAATCTGTTTAGTAATGGATCCACTAGATCCAGTCTGTTTAGTAATGGACCCCCACTAGATCCAATCTGTTTAGTAATGGATCCAATCTGTTTAGTAACGGACCCCACTAGATCCAGTCTGTTTAGTAATGGATCCAATCTGTTTAGTAATGGACCCCACTAGATCCAGTCTGTTTAGTAATGGACCCCCACTAGATCCAATCTGTTTAGTAATGGACCCCCACTAGATCCAATCTGTTTAGTAATGGACCCCACTGGATCCAATCTGTTTAGTAACGGACCCCACTAGATCCAATCTGTTTAGTAATGGACCCACTGGATCCAATCTGTTTAGTAATGGACCCCACTAGATCCAATCTGTTTAGTAATGGATCCACTGGATCCAATCTGTTTAGTAATGGACCCCACTGATCCCATCTGTTTAGTAATGGATCCACTAGATCCAGTCTGTTTAGTAATGGACCCCACTAGATCCAATCTGTTTAGTAATGGATCCAATCTGTTTAGTAACGGACCCCACTAGATCCAGTCTGTTTAGTAATGGATCCAATCTGTTTAGTAATGGACCCCACTAGATCCAGTCTGTTTAGTAATGGACCCCACTAGATCCAATCTGTTTAGTAATGGACCCCACTAGATCCAATCTGTTTAGTAATGGACCCCACTGGATCCAATCTGTTTAGTAATGGACCCCACTAGATCCAATCTGTTTAGTAATGGACCCACTGGATCCAATCTGTTTAGTAATGGACCCACTGGATCCAATCTGTTTAGTAATGGATCCACTAGATCCAATCTGTTTAGTAATGGATCCAATCTGTTTAGTAATGGATCCAATCTGTTTAGTAATGGACCCCACTAGATCCAATCTGTTTAGTAATGGATCCAATCTGTTTAGTAATGGACCCCACTAGATCCAATCTGTTTAGTAATGGACCCCACTAGATCCAATCTGTTTAGTAATGGACCCCACTAGATCCAATCTGTTTAGTAACGGACCCCACTAGATCCAATCTGTTTAGTAACTGGATCCAATCTGTTTAGTAATCCAGTCTGTTTAGTAATGGACCCCACTAGATCCAATCTGTTTAGTAATGGATCCAATCTGTTTAGTAATGGACCCCACTAGATCCAGTCTGTTTAGTAATGGATCCAATCTGTTTAGTAATGGACCCACTAGATCCAGTCTGTTTAGTAATGGACCCCACTAGATCCAATCTGTTTAGTAATGGACCCCACTAGATCCAATCTGTTTAGTAATGGACCCCACTGGATCCAATCTGTTTAGTAACGGACCCCACTAGATCCAATCTGTTTAGTAATGGACCCACTGGATCCAATCTGTTTAGTAATGGACCCCACTAGATCCAATCTGTTTAGTAATGGATCCAATCTGTTTAGATAATGGATCCAATCTGTTTAGTAATGGACCCACTAGATCCAATCTGTTTAGTAATGGACCCACTGGATCCAATCTGTTTAGTACTGGACCCCACTAGATCCAATCTGTTTAGTAATGGATCCAATCTGTTTAGTAACGGACCCCACTAGATCCAATCTGTTTAGTAACGGACCCCACTAGATCCAATCTGTTTAGTAATGGACCCCACTAGATCCAATCTGTTTAGTAACGGACCCCACTAGATCCAATCTGTTTAGTAATGGATCCACTAGATCCAGTCTGTTTAGTAATGGACCCCACTAGATCCAATCTGTTTAGTAATGGATCCAATCTGTTTAGTAACGGACCCCACTAGATCCAGTCTGTTTAGTAATGGATCCAATCTGTTTAGTAATGGACCCCACTAGATCCAATCTGTTTAGTAATGGACCCCACTGGATCCAATCTGTTTAGTAATGGACCCACTGGATCCAATCTGTTTAGTAATGGATCCAATCTCTGTTTAGTAATGGATCCAATCTGTTTAGTAATGGATCCAATCTGTTTAGTAATGGATCCAATCTGTTTAGTAATGGACCCACTGGATCCAATCTGTTTAGTAACGGACCCACTGGATCCAATCTGTTTAGTAATGGACCCCACTGGATCCAATCTGTTTAGTAATGGATCCAATCTGTTTAGTAATGGACCCCACTGGATCCAATCTGTTTAGTAATGGACCCACTGGATCCAATCTGTTTAGTACTGGATCCAATCTGTTTAGTAATGGATCCACTGGATCCAATCTGTTTAGTACTGGATCCAATCTGTTTAGTAATGGACCCCACTGGATCCAATCTGTTTAGTAATGGATCCACTGGATCCAATCTGTTTAGTAATGGATCCACTGGATCCAATCTGTTTAGTAATGGACCCCACTGGATCCAATCTGTTTAGTAATGGACCCACTGGATCCAATCTGTTTAGTAATGGACCCCACTGGATCCAATCTGTTTAGTAATGGATCCCCTGGATCCAATCTGTTTAGTAATGGATCCCACTGGATCCAATCTGTTTAGTAATGGATCCCACTGGATCCAATCTGTTTAGTAATGGACCCACTGGATCCAATCTGTTTAGTAATGGACCCCACTGGATCCAATCTGTTTAGTAATGGATCCACTGGATCCAATCTGTTTAGTAATGGACCCCACTGGATCCAATCTGTTTAGTAACGGACCCCACTGGATCCAATCTGTTTAGTAATGGACCCCACTGGATCCAATCTGTTTAGTAATGGATCCACTGGATCCAATCTGTTTAGTAATGGATCCACTGGATCCAATCTGTTTAGTAATGGATCCACTGGATCCAATCTGTTTAGTAATGGATCTAATCTGTTTAGTAATGGACCCCCACTAGATCCAATCTGTTTAGTAATGGATCCAATCTGTTTAGTAATGGACCCCACTGGATCCAATCTGTTTAGTAATGGATCCCAATCCAATCTGTTTAGTAATGGATCCCCACTAGATCCAATCTGTTTAGTAATGGATCCAATCTGTTTAGTAATGGACCCCAATCTGTTTAGTAATGGATCCACTGGATCCAATCTGTTTAGTAATGGACCCCACTGGATCCAATCTGTTTAGTAATGGACCCCACTGGATCCAATCTGTTTAGTAATGGATCCACTGGATCCAATCTGTTTAGTAATGGATCCACTGGATCCAATCTGTTTAGTAATGGATCCACTGGATCCAATCTGTTTAGTAATGGATCTAATCTGTTTAGTAATGGACCCCCACTAGATCCAATCTGTTTAGTAATGGACCCCCACTAGATCCAATCTGTTTAGTAATGGATCCCACTGGATCCAATCTGTTTAGTAATGGATCCCCCTGGATCCAATCTGTTTAGTAATGGATCCAATCTGTTTAGTAATGGATCCAATCTGTTTAGTAATGGACCCCCCTGGATCCAATCTGTTTCGTAATGGATCCAATCTGTTTAGTAATGGACCCCACTAGATCCAATCTGTTTAGTAATGGATCCAATCTGTTTAGTAAAGGACCCCACTAGATCCAATCTGTTTAGTAATGGATCCAATCTGTTTAGTAATGGACCCACTAGATCCAATCTGTTTAGTAATGGATCCAATCTGTTTAGTAATGGATCCAATCTGTTTAGTAATGGATCCAATCTGTTTAGTAATGGATCCAATCTGTTTAGTAATGGATCCAATCTGTTTAGTAATGGATCCAATCTGTTTAGTAATGGATCCAATCTGTTTAGTAATGGATCCAATCTGTTTAGTAATGGACCCACTGGATCCAATCTGTTTAGTAACGGACCCACTGGATCCAATCTGTTTAGTAATGGACCCCACTGGATCCAATCTGTTTAGTAATGGATCCAATCTGTTTAGTAACGGACCCCACTGGATCCAATCTGTTTAGTAATGGACCCACTGGATCCAATCTGTTTAGTACTGGATCCAATCTGTTTAGTAATGGACCCCACTGGATCCAATCTGTTTAGTACTGGATCCAATCTGTTTAGTAATGGACCCACTGGATCCAATCTGTTTAGTAACGGACCCACTGGATCCAATCTGTTTAGTAACGGACCCACTGGATCCAATCTGTTTAGTAATGGACCCCACTGGATCCAATCTGTTTAGTAATGGATCCACTGGATCCAATCTGTTTAGTAACAGACCCCACTGGATCCAATCTGTTTAGTAATGGATCCACTGGATCCAATCGGTTTAGTAATGGATCCACTAGATCCAGTCTGTTTAGTAATGGACCCACTGGATCCAAGCTGTTTAGTAATGGGTCTAGGACTAGGTGGTCTGACTGTCTGTGTCTAGGACTAGGTGGTGTATCTGTCTGTGTCTAGGACTAGGTGGTGTAACTATCTAACCCTCTATCTATCTCTGTGTCTAGGACTAGGTGGTGTAACTATCTAACCCTCTATCTATCTCTGTGTCTAGGTGGTGTAACTATCTAACCCTCTATCTATCTCTGTGTCTAGGTGGTGTAACTATCTAACCCTCTATCTATCTCTGTGTCTAGGACTAGGTGGTGTAACTATCTATAACCCTCTATCTATCTCTGTGTCTAGGTGGTGTAACTATCTAACCCTCTATCTATCTCTGTGTCTAGGTGGTGTATGTGTCTGTGTCTAGGTGGTGTAACTATCTAACCCTCTATCTATCTCTGTGTCTAGGTGGTGTAACTATCTATAACCCTCTATCTATCTCTGTGTCTAGGTGGTGTAACTATCTAACCCTCTATCTATCTCTGTGTCTAGGTGGTGTAACTATCTAACCCTCTATCTATCTCTGTGTCTAGGTGGTGTAACTATCTATAACCCTCTATCTATCTCTGTGTCTAGGTGGTGTAACTATCTAACCCTCTATCTATCTCTGTGTCTAGGTGGTGTAACTATCTAACCCTCTATCTATCTCTGTGTCTAGGTGGTGTAACTATCTAACCCTCTATCTATCTCTGTGACTAGGTGGTGTAACTATCTAACCCTCTATCTATCTCTGTGACTAGGTGGTGTAACTATCTGACCCTCTATCTATCTCTGTGTCTAGGTGGTGTAACTATCTAACCCTCTATCTATCTCTGTGTCTAGGTGGTGTATGTGTCTGTGTCTAGGTGGTGTAACTATCTAACCCTCTATCTATCTCTGTGTCTAGGTGGTGTATGTGCCCCAGGCCAGGAGAGGTTCACAGCCCCCTCCTTTATGTACCGGGATCGTTTCAGTCGCTTCCAGCCCACCTACCCCTACCTGACCCACGACATCCACCTTCCCCCCACCATCTCCCTGTCTGACGGAGAGGAGCCCCCGCCCTACCAGGGCCCCTGCACCTTACAGCTGAGGGACCCAGAGCAGCAGTTGGAGTTAAACAGGGAGTCGGTCAGGGCCCCCCCCAATAGAACCATCTTCCACAGTGAAGTGATAGACATGCACAGTGGAGGGGGGGGAGGGCCGAGACCACCCAGCAGTAACTCTGGTATCAGCGTAGCCAACAGCCACGGACGCATGGAACGCTCGCCTCCGGCATATTGCGAGGTGATTGGTCACTTTTTTCACCACCCGCACAGCAGTAACCCACTCGGGACCTGGACTGGGGGTGGGACCAGCCAGCAGGGCCAATCAGAAAGCACAATACCTGCCAAGGCCAGGAAAGGGGAGGAGCTGAGGTGAGATGGATGAGGGACTAAGCTGTCTTAGACTCCTCCCCCCTGTAAAGAGGTGTGGCCAATCTCTATATGGACCGACACTCCCAGGATGCACAACTAAACACAACATTATCAACCTGCTACTGCTAAACACAACATTACCAACCTGCTACTGCTAAACACAACATTATCAACCTGCTACTGCTAAACACAACATTACCGACCTGCTACAATTAAACACAGCATTATCAACCTGCTACAACTAAACACAACATTATCGACCTGCTACAACTAAACACAGCATTATCGACCTGCTACAACTAAACACAGCATTATCGACCTGCTACAATTAAACACAACATTACCGACCTGCTACAACTAAACACATCATTATCAACCTGCTACAACTAAACACATTATCAACCTGCTACAAATAAACACAACATTATCAACCTACCACAACTAAACACAACATTATCAACCTGCTACAACTAAACACAACATTATCAACCTGCTACAACTAAACACATCATTATCAACCTGCTACAACTAAACACATTATCAACCTGCTACAACTAAACACAACATTATCAACCTACCACAACTAAACACAACATTACCGACCTGCTACAACTAAACACAACATTATCAACCTACCACAACTAAACACAACATTATCAACCTGCTACAACTAAACACAACATTATCAACCTGCTACAACTAAACACAACATTACCGACCTGCTACAACTAAACACAACATTATCAACCTACTACAACTAAACACAACATTATCAACCTGCTACAACTAAACACAACATTATAATCCTGCTACAAATAAACACAACATTAATGACCTGCTTCAACTAAATAACATTATCGACCTGCTACAACTAAACACAGCATTATCAACCTGCTACAATTAAACACAACATTATCAACCTGCTACAAATAAACACAACATTATCAACCTGCTACAACTAAACACAGCATTATTAACCTGCTACAACTAAACACAACATTATCAACCTACTACAACTAAACACAAATTATCAACCTGCTACAACTAAACACAACATTATAACCTTTAGCTACAAATAAAATAAACACAGCATTAATGACCTGCTTCAACTAAATACAACATTATCGACCTGTTACAAATAAACACAACATTATCGACCTGCTACAACTAAACACAACATTATCAACCTGCCACAACTAAACACAGCATTATCAACCTGCTACAACTAAACACAACATTATTAACCTGCTACAACTAAACACAACATTATCAACCTGCTACAACTAAACACAGCATTATCGACCTGCTACAATTAAACACAACATTATCAACCTGCTACAATTAAACACAACATTACCGACTTGCTACAACTAAACACAACATTATCGACCTGCTACAAATAAACACAACATTATCAACCTGCTACAACTAAACACAACATTATCAACCTGCCACAACTAAACACAGCATTATCAACCTGCTACAACTTTTTCATTAATTGTCAACCTGCTACAACTAAACACAACATTATCAACCTGGTTTTATTCAGACCACAGCATTATCGACCCCAAGATGGAACTGGGTGCATTATCGACCAGGGTCTTAAACACAACATTACCGAGCTGCAACTAAACACAGCATTATCAGACCAGGGTCAAATAAACACAACATTATCAACCTGGACTGGGGGTTTTATTCAACACAGGGTCTGAACCAAGCATAAGATGGACTTTCTTTTTTTATTAATTGAAGGGTCTGTACTGACCCCGAGATGGACTGGGGGTTTTATTCAGACCAGGGTCTGTACTGACCCCAAGATGGACTGGGTGGTTTTATTCAGACCAGGGTCTGTACTGACCCCAAGATGGACTGGGTGGTTTTATTCAGACCAGGGTCTGTACTGACCCCAAGATGGACTGGGTGGTTTTATTCAGACCAGGGTCTGTACTGACCCCAAGATGGACTGGGGGTTTTATTCAGACCAGGGTCTGTACAGACCAGGGTCTGTACTGACCCCAAGATGGACTGGGTGGTTTTATTCAGACCAGGGTCTGAACACAACCAAGCTGGAGAAGGAACGACTCAAACATCCAAATCTTAGTGCCAAGGACTGGGTGGAAACAGAGGACCAGGGTCTGTAACTAACATTAAAAATAACTGGGGGTTTTATGAAGACCATTGTTTACTTGTGACCCGTAAAGATGGAAACTGGATGATGTGTTTTGTCCTGTCAGGGTGGATTGATTGATTGATTGATTGATTGATTGATTGATTGATTGATTGAACTCTGGCTCCAACACAAGGTAGGAGCAAATGGTAGGGGGGCCTTTTATTGGAGGACCAACAGCCTAGTATCTGTCAGTCCTACCCACAAGATGGACTGGGTGGTTTTATACAGACCAGGGTCTGTACTGACATCTATGGTTTTATTCAGACCAGGGTCTGTAGAACCCAGCTGGTATCTATCAGTTTATTCAGACCAGGGTCTGTAGCTACCCCAAGATGGACCCAGCCTGGTTTTATCAGACCAGGGTCTAACACAACCAAGCTGGAGACCCAGGAACGACTACCCTGTAAACATCCAAATCTATCAGTCCCACTACCACACAGTAAACAGAGGAGAGGAACTGCTTATCTATCAGTCCCACTAACACAAAAATACACCAGCTACCCTGTGAACCCAGCCTTGTTTCTATCAGTCCCACTAAACACAGTAAACACCCTGTGAACCCAGCCTGTATCTATCAGTCCCACTACACACAGTACACCAGCTATTGATTGATTGAGATTGATTGATCTGATCAGTCCCAAAGGTAAGGTACAGCAAATGGTACCAGGCCTTTCTACCCTGGAGGACCAACAGCCTAGTATCTATCAGTCCTACCACACAGTACACCGACCCTGTAGAACCCAGCCTAGTAGTCCTAACCCAGCCTAGTATCTATCAGTCCTACCACACAGTACACCAGCTACCCTGTAGAACCCAGCCTAGTATCTATCAGTCCTACCACACAGTACACCAGCTACCCTGTAGAACCCAGCCTAGTATCTATCAGTCCTACCACACAGTACACCAGCTACCCTGTAGAACCCAGCCTAGTATCTATCAGTCCCACTACCACACAGTACACCAGCTACCCTGTAGAACCCAGCCTAGTATCTATCAGTCCCACTACCACACAGTACACCAGCTACCCTGTAGAACCCAGCCTAGTATCTATCAGTCCCACTAACACACAGTACACCAGCTACCCTGTAGAACCCAGCCTAGTATCTATCAGTCCCACTACCACACAGTACACCAGCTACCCTGTAGAACCCAGCCTAGTATCTATCAGTCCTACCACACAGTACACCAGCTACCCTGTAGAACCCAGCCTAGTATCTATCAGTCCCACTACCACACAGTACACCACTACCCTGTAGAACCCAGCCTAGTATCTATCAGTCCTACCACACAGTACACCGACTACCCTGTAGAACCCAGCCTAGTATCTATCAGTCCCACTACCACACAGTACACCAGCTACCCTGTAGAACCCAGCCTAGTATCTATCAGTCCTACCACACAGTACACCAGACTACCCTGTAGAACCCAGCCTAGTATCTATCAGTCCCACTACCACACAGTACACCAGCTACCCTGTAGAACCCAGCCTAGTATCTATCAGTCCTACCACACAGTACACCAGCTACCCTGTAGAACCCAGCCTAGTATCTATCAGTCCCACTAACACACAGTACACCAGCTACCCTGTAGAACCCAGCCTAGTATCTATCAGTCCCACTAACACACAGTACACCAGCTACCCTGTAGAACCCAGCCTAGTATCTATCAGTCCTACCACACAGTACGACTACGCTGTAGAACCCAGCCTAGTATCTATCAGTCCTACCACACAGTACACCAGCTACCCTGTAGAACCCAGCCTAGTATCTATCAGTCCTACCACACAGTACACCAGCTACCCTGTAGAACCCAGCCTAGTATCTATCAGTCCCACTACCACACAGTACACCGACTACCCTGTAGAACCCAGCCTAGTATCTATCAGTCCTACCACACAGTACACCAGCTACCCTGTAGAACCCAGCCTAGTATCTATCAGTCCCACTACCACACAGTACACCAGCTACCCTGTAGAACCCAGCCTAGTATCTATCAGTCCCACTACCACACAGTACACCAGCTACCCTGTAGAACCCAGCCTAGTATCTATCAGTCCCACTACCACACAGTACACCAGCTACCCTGTAGAACCCAGCCTAGTATCTATCAGTCCCACTACCACACAGTACACCGCTACCCTGTAGAACCCAGCCTAGTATCTATCAGTCCCACTACCACACAGTACACCAGCTACCCTGTAGAACCCAGCCTAGTATCTATCAGTCCCACTACCACACAGTACACCAGCTACCCTGTAGAACCCAGCCTAGTATCTATCAGTCCCACTACCACACAGTACACCAGCTACCCTGTAGAACCCAGCCTAGTATCTATCAGTCCCACTACCACACAGTACACCAGCTACCCTGTAGAACCCAGCCTAGTATCTATCAGTCCCACTACCACCCAGCCTAGTATCAGTCCCACTACCACACAGTACACCGACTACCCTGTAGAACCCAGCCGAGTAAGACCCTAAAACCTTCTCACTAATCCACAACACTGACCAGGTGCCATTTGACCAGAGCACTATGGGAATAAGGTGCCATTTGACCAGAGCTCTATGGGAATAAGGTGCCATTTGACCAGAGCTCTATGGGAATAAGGTGCCATTTGAACAGAGAGCTCTGCAGGAATAAAGTGCCATTTGACCAGAGCTCTTTGGGAATAAGGTGCCATCAATTTGTAAGTCGCTCTGGATAAGAGCGTCTGCTAAATTACTTAAATGTAAATGTAAATTTGACCAGAGTTCTATGGGAATAAGGTGCCATTTGACCAGAGCTCTATGGGAATAAGGTTCCATTTGACCAGAGCTCTATGGGAATAAGGTGCCATTTCACCAGAGCGCTATGGGAATAAGGTGCCATTTGACCAGAGCTCTTTGGGAATAAGGTGCCATTTGACCAGAGTTCTATGGGAATAAGGTGCCATTTGACCAGAGTTCTATGGGAATAAGGTGCCATTTGACCAGAGCTCTATGGGAATAAGGTGCTATTTGACCAGAGCTCTATGGGAATAAGGTGCCATTTCACCAGAGCGCTATGGGAATAAGGTGCCATTTGACCAGAGCTCTATGGGAATAAGATGCCATTTGATCAGAGCTCTGCGGGAATAAGGTGCCATTTGTCCAGAGCTCTATGGGAATAAGGTGCCATTTTACCAGAGCTCTATGGGAATAAGGTGCCATTTCACCAGAGCTCTATGGGAATAAGGTGCCATTTGACCAGAGCTCTGCGGGAATAAGGTGCCATTTCACCAGAGTTCTATGGGAATAAGGTGCCATTTGATCAGAGCTCTATGGGAATAAGGTGCCATTTGATAAGAGCTCTATGGGAATAAGGTGCCATTTGACCAGAGCTCTATGGGAATAAGGTGCCATTTCACCAGAGCTCTATGGGAATAAGGTGCCATTTGATCAGAGCTCTATGGGAATAAGGTGCCATTTGATAAGAGCTCTATGGGAATAAGGTGCCATTTGACCAGAGCTCTATGGGAATAAGGTGCCATTTCACCAGAGCTCTATGGGAATAAGGTGCCATTTGATCAGAGCTCTATGGGAATAAGGTGCCATTTGGGATGTGTCATTTTCTACTTCAGTAGTACTTTTCTTTTCTCTGACATCATCAGTTTAGCTGCTTGAGACTGGATGATTAGAACAACTAGCTAGCCCACTGGTCTGGACGTCCATTAGAGAGAAGACAGACCTACAGTCAGCCGTGTGCAGTAGATCAGAGACTGGATGATTAGAACAACTAGCTAGCCCACTGGTCTGGATGACTAGAACAACTAGCTAGCCCACTGGTCTGGACGTCCATTAGAGAGAAGACAGACCGACAGTCAGCCGTGTGCAGTAGATCAGAGACTGGATGATTGGAACAACTAGCTAGCCCACTGGTCTGGATGACTAGAACAACTAGCGCCCACTCCATTAGAGAGAAGACAGACCTACAGTCAGCCGTGTGCAGTAGATCAGAGACTGGATGATTAGAACAACTAGCTAGCCCACTGGTCTAGACGTCCATTAGAGAGAAGACAGACCTACAGTCAGCCGTGTGCAGTAGATCAGAGACTGGATGACTAGAACAACTAGATGGTCTGGATGACTGAACAACTAGCTATGGTCTGGACTCCATTAGAGAGAACAGACCCACTGGTCTGGACGTCCATTAGAGAGAAGACAGACCGACAGTCAGCCGTGTGCAGTAGATCAGAGACTGGATGACTAGAACAACTAGCTAGTTTCTCTGTAGCTCAACACATAGCCCTCCAGTTGTTTTAACATGTCTCTCTGTCCATCCATCAGTCTCTTGTATATAGAGGTTTCTCTGCAGCTAAATGTTCTCAGCACTTCATACTGTACATTTGGAAAATATTCAGACCCCGTGACTTTTTCCACATATTGTTACGTTACAGCCTTATTGTAAAATTGATTAAAACCTTTTTCCCCCCTCATCAATCAACACACAATACCCCATAATGACATCACAATACCCCATAATGACATCACAATACTCCATAATGACATCACAATACCCCATAATTACATCACAATACCCCATAAACAAAAACACGTTTTTAGAAAATGTTGCCCAAAAAATGTCATATCACATTTACATCAGTATTCAGACCCTTTACTCAGTACTTTGTTAAAGCACCTTTGGCAGCGATAACAGCCTCCAGTCTTCTTGGGTATGACGCTATAAGCTTGGCACATCTGTATTTGGGGAGTTTCTCCCATTATTCTCTGCAGATCCTCTCAAGCTCTGTCAGGTTGGATGGGGAGCGTCGCTTCACAGCTATTTTCAGGTCTCTCCAGAGATGTTTAGATTGGGTTCAATTCCGGGTTCTGGCTGGGCCACTCAAGGACATTCAGAAACTTGTCCTGAAGCCACTCCTGTGTTGTCTTGGCTGTGTGCTTAGGGTCGTTGTCCTGTTGGAAGGTGGACCTTCACCCCAGTCTGAGGTCCTGAGCGATCTGGAGCAGGTTTTCATCAAGGTACTTTGCTCCGTTCATCTGTGCCTCAATCCTCACTAGTTTCTCAGTCCCTGCCACTGAAAAACATCCCACCAGCATGATGCTGCCACAGTAGGGATGGTGCCAGGTTTCCTCCAGACGTGACGCTTGGCATTCAGGCCAAAGAGGTCAATCTTGGTTTCATCAGACCAGAGAATCTTGTTTCTCATGCTGTGAGAGTCCTTTAGGTGCATTTTGGCAAACTCCAAGTGGGCTGTCATGTGCCTTTTGGCAAACTCCAAGTGGGCTGTCATGTGCCTTTTGGCAAACTCCAAGTGGGCTGTCATGTGCCTTTTACAGAGGAGTTGCTTCCGCCTGCCTTGATTGGTGGAGAGCTGCAGAGATGGTTGTCCTTCTGGAAGGTTCTCCCATCTCCACAGAGGAACTCTGGAGCTCTGTCAGAGTGACCATTGGGTTCGTGGTCCTCATTTACTAGTCTACTCTATAGCAGTCCTCATTTACTAGTCTACTCTATAGCAGTCCTCATTTACTATTCTACTCTACATCAGTCCTCATTTACTATTCTACTCTATAGCAGTCCTCATTTACTAGTCTACTCTATAGCAGTTCTCATTTACTAGTCTACTCTATAGCAGTCCTCATTTACTAGTCTACTCTATAGCAGTCCTCATTTACTATTCTACTCTATAGCAGTCCTCATTTACTATTCTACTCTATAGCAGTCCTCATTTACTAGTCTACTCTATAGCAGTCCTCATTTTACTAGTCTACTCTATAGCAGTCCTCATTTACTAGTCTACTCTATAGCAGTCCTCATTTACTAGTCTACTCTATAGCAGTCCTCATTTACTAGTCTACTCTATAGCAGTCCTCATTTACTAGTCTACTCTATAGCAGTCCTCATTTACTAGTCTACTCTATAGCAGTCCTTTCTCCTGTTCTATTCCTGCTTTCTCCTGTTCTATTCCTGCTTTCCCCTGTTCTATTCGCCTGTTCTATTCCTGCTTGGCCTTCCATTTCCTGTAGTCTCGACTGTTTGACAGCTCGCTGGGAGGTCGTAGCAGGACTTCTAATAAGCGTCCGGATTAGTGTCTCTCTCCTTGAAAGCGACAGCTTCAGCCTTTATCAATGCTGCTGGTAATCAGTTGTTGGGCTTTCAATTCCCTACATGATTTTGGGAGTGAACCGTTCCATAGTTAAGTACAGTACTCAGAACATGGAATGAAGACAGGAAACGGAACGATGTTTGGAAGCTCAATATTCTGCTTTATTGCAAATTGTGATCATACCAGACATGACATTAACAGTACAGTCCAATAACTGGTACTACAGTACCCAACACCCTTCTGTTCAGACTGTGGTTTTCATTTCATTGCATTTTGGTTGAATACTTCTATAATATCCACAGAGCAACTTAAAGGGATACTTCTGGATTTTGTCCATGATTTCATCTGACTGTGGAAGTAGATAAAGGGCTGCATTGCCAACATCCGGAACTATCCCCTTTAAGGAATCAAACAAACGACTTCTGTAATCACACTTCCTATTAAATGCACAACTTTCAGTTGACTAGACATTAGGTAGTAGGAACACAAAAATAATACAATATATTAAACTTTGGGTATTGGATTAAAAAGACATTAGAAAACGTGATTTAAAACGTTGAAAGACACAAGCAGTTACAGTTTTCATGAGGCTTTGATGGACGATGATGAATTAAAACAGGAATTTTATTTTTCATACCCAGAATTCATAATGCTCCTCAGTGTATTCTAATACAACTGAGAAATCCCACCAGCCTCCTCCTTATAGCAGGTATAATGGTACTAGCTGGGGCAGTCCGGAATTGCAGAAGAACAGCGTAATGTCTGGACTCATTCGTCTCTCAACAATAGGTTCATAATATGTGCCTTAATTCTGTCTTTGACCCCAACCACATTGAAGACACCAAACGTGTTTATTCACAACCACTTGTAAACAAGACTAATCGAGCTTCTTTCGGTAAGGCACTTTGTCTTTGGCTTCCTGTAGTTTATCAGAGAACGTGTCTTTCGTCTTTCCAGAGAAACGTTCTTTAGTCTCCTCCATCTTTCCAGAGAAACGTTCTTTCGTCTCCTCCATTTTTCCAGAGAAACGCTCTTTCGTCTCCTCCATCTTTCCAGAGAAACGTTCTTTCGTCTCCCCCATCTTTCCAGAGAAACGTTCTTTCGTCTCCTCCATCTTTTCGGAAAATCTTTCTTTCGTCTCCTCCATCTTTTCGGAAATACCAGACAATCGTTCTTTCGTATCTTCCATTTTCTCTGAGAGTAGTTCTTTGGTTTCCTCCATTTTTTCAGAGAACAGTTCCTTAGTTTCCTCCATTTTCTCTGTGAGTTTCTCCCTGGTCTCATCCATCCGGTCCTGCAGGTACTCTTTGACGGGCGGAGGGGTGGAGAAGTAGCCGTGTTTACGGAGGTACTGCACCGAGAAGGACGTCCCACCCAGAGTCACCGTGTATCTGGCGGGTGTAGCAATCTGGATAAAGGATAAAGAAAAGCCACTAAGTTCAGTAGAACAAGTGAATTGAAGCTGATGTTGCAATCTGAGTATTTATGCTTACCCTGAACAGGGCGTTGTATGTACATATCCTTGTACAAGTCATAGTGAGTATTCTTATCCTGTACAAGTCATAGTCAGTGAATATTCTTACCTTGTACAAGTCAGTCAGTGAATATTCTTACCTTGTACAAGTCATAGTGAGTATTCTTACCCTGTACAAGTCATAGTGAGTATTCTTACCCTGTACAAGTCATAGTGAGTATTCTTACCCTGTACAAGTCATAGTGAGTATTCTTACCTTGTACAAGTCATAGTGAGTATTCTTATCCTGTACAAGTCATAGTCAGTGAGTATTCTTACCCTGTACAAGTCATAGTCAGTGAGTATTCTCACCCTGTACAAGTCATAGTGAGTATTCTTGCCCTGTACAAGTCATAGTGAGTATTCTTAGTGAGTATTCTCACCCTGTACAAGTCTTTGAGTATTCTCACCCTGTACAAGTCATAGCGAGTATTCTTATCCTGTATAAGTCATAGTGAGTATTCTCACCCTGTATAAGTCATAGTGAGTATTCTCACCCTGTACAAGTCGTCAGTGAGTATTCTTACCCTGTACAAGTCATAGTGAGTATTCATACCCTGTACAAGTCATAGTGAGTATTCATACCCTGTACAAGTCATATTGAGTATTCTTATCCTGTACCAGTCATAGTCAGTGAGTATTCTTATCCTGTACAAGTCATAGTGAGTATTCTTACCCTGTATAAGTCATAGTGAGCATTCTTACCCTGTACAAGTCATAGTGAGTGAGTATTCTTACCCTGTACAAGTCATGGTGAGTGAGTATTCTTACCCTGTGTGAGTATTCTTACCCTGTATAAGTCATAGTGAGTATTCTTACCCTGTACAAGTCATAGTGAGTATTCTCACTAATTTTTATTTGACCATGCTGGTCATTTATGAACATTTGAACATCTTGGCCATGTTCTGTTATAATCTCCACCTGCCACAGTCAGAAGAGGACTGGCCACCCCACATAGCCTGGTTCCTCTCTAGGTTTATAATCTCCACCCCTCATAGCCTGGTTCCTCTCTAGGTTTATAATCTCCACCTGGCACAGCCAGAAGAGGACTGACCACCCCACATAGCCTGGTTCCTCTCTAGGTTTATAATCTCCACCCCTCATAGCCTGGTTCCTCTCTAGGTTTCTTCCTAGGTTTTTGCCTTTCTAGGGAGTTTTTCCTAGCCACCGTGCTTCTACACCTGCATTGCCTGCTGTTTGGGGTTTTAGGCTGGGTTTCTGTACAGCACTTTGAGATATCAGCTGATGTACGAAGGGCTTGACAAATAAATTTGATTTGACCTAAAGTGACGTGTACAGGGCAGGTTTCCTATAATTTGTCTTAAAATATACACAAATTATATAAAATGTGCACTAATTATATGCAATGATATAATTATATATTATTCTTACCTTGTACATGGAGTAGACATGGAGTATTACCTTGTACATGGAGTAGACAGGCAGTATTCTTACCTTGTACATGGCAGGGAGTATTCTTACCTTGTATATATATGGCGTAGACAGGGAGTATAACCTTGTACATGGAGTAGACAGGGAGTATTACCTTGTACATGGCGTAGACAGGGAGTATTCTAACCTTGTACATGGAGTAGACAGGGAGTATTCTAACCTTGTGTATATATATGGAGTAGACAGGGAGTATTACCTTGTACATGGAGTAGACAGGGAGTATTACCTTGTACATGGAGTAGACAGGGAGTATTACCTTGTACATGGAGTAGACAGGGAGTATTACCTTGTACATGGCGTAGACAGGCATTATTACCTTGTACATGGAGTAGACAGGCAGTATTACCTTGTACATGGAGTAGACAGGGAGTATTACCTTGTACATGGAGTAGACAGGGAGTATTACCTTGTACATGGAGTAGACCTTGTACATGGAGTAGACAGGCAGTATTACCTTGTACATGGCGTAGACAGGCAGTATTACCTTGTACATGGCGTAGACAGGGAGTATTACCTTGTACATGGAGTAGACAGGGAGTATTACCTTGTACATGGAGTAGACAGGGAGTATTACCTTGTACATGGAGTAGACAGGGAGTATTACCTTGTACATGGAGTAGACAGGGAGTATTACCTTGTACATGGCGTAGGCAGTGAGGGCATAGCCACCAGAAGAGTGATTCAGCAGACCAACGATCTTCTCTGGTAAACCAATCAACTCCAGAAAAGGCACCACATTCACTCCCCTGTGGAATAAACAGCGAGGTTAACTCAGGCCAGATACTGTGTAATATCCAGGTTAACTCAGGCCAGATACTGTGTAATATCCAGGTTAACTCAGGCCAGATACTGTGTAATATCCAGGTTAACTCAGGCCAGATACTGTGGAATATCCAGGTTAACTCAGGCCAGATACTGTGGAATATACAGCGAGGTTAACTCAGGCCAGATACTGTGTAATATACAGCGAGGTTAACTCAGGCCAGATACTGTGTAATATCCAGCGAGGTTAACTCAGGCCAGATACTGTGTAATATCCAGGTTAACTCAGGCCAGATACTGTGTAATATCCAGCGAGGTTAACTCAGGCCAGATACTGTGTAATATCCAGCGAGGTTAACTCAGGCCAGATACTGTGTAATATCCAGCGAGGTTAACTCAGGCCAGATACTGTGTAATATACAGCGAGGTTAACTCAGGCCAGATACTGTGTAATATCCAGCGAGGTTAACTCAGGCCAGATACTAGTTTATTAGGTACACCACCCTGTTCACCAAAACGGGTAGCTTCTATAAAACAGTGAGTCACATGGCCGTGGCAGACAGACATTCTGTTACTGTTAGATTCTAATTTCATCTTTAAACATTGTAATGTGGTTAACCTTTAAAATCTAAATGAAAATGATTACAATTTTTAAAAAGATACAATTCAACTAGAGTGCCCTTAGATCATGGGAAAAGCACTTGACTGTTGTACTTCAAATCAAACTTTATTTGTCACAAACGCAGAATACAGGTGTAGGCAAGTGTAGCCCTTACTGTGAAATGCTTCATTACAAGCCCTGAATTAGCACACGGATCCCCTTACTGTGAAATGCTTCATTTACAAGCCCTGAATTAGCACACGGATCCCCTTACTGTGAAATGCTTCATTACAAGCCCTGAATTAGCACACGGATCCCACCAGCGGGATCAAATTCAACAACATCCGGTGAAATTGCAGAGCGTCAAATTCTAAATAAGAAATGGTGATATTAAACATGAATGGAAATACAAGTGTCTCACATCATTCAAAAGTCTTGGTAATCGGACGGCTAATTTGTCATCCTGAGGATCCCAGTGATCAAATGCAGTGCCGTTTTCTTTGATAAAATCCATTTTTTATAGCCTAACACGAAACGTTTTGTAAAGCGCTCGTGTCGTGAATTCCGTCTCATTTAACTATCGATGAAACATTCGATGTAATAATTACACTAAAACGCACGTTTATCCAGTCATGGTTGGTTTCGTTGCAATCCTCTGGTTGTTAGTAAACACAACCAGACTTGATGGTTCTTTTCGCGGGACGTATTGACCCAAAGAAACCGATTTGAAGACACTAAGCAATGACCTCATTGAGCACCAATGATACGAGTGGTGTTTCGTTGATTGCTTGTATTTTGGCCCAATGACCACTGATCGTCTAGAAATCTAGCTTGGTCGCTAGCCAATGAGCTGAGGTAAACGGCAATCTAGTTTGGTCGCTAGCCAATGAGCTGAGGTAAACGGCAATCTAGCTTGGTCGCTAGCCAATGAGCTGAGGTAAACGGCAATCTAGCTTGGTCGCTAGCCAATGAGCTGAGGTAAACGGCAATCTAGCTTGGTCGCTAGCCAATGAGCTGAGGTAAACGGCAAAGCGTAATGGTTAAATGTAATGGAAGACCAACCTTCGTAGTAAATGCGAACGTAAAAAAGGTTCACTCGCCATTAAAGATCTAAGTTGAAGCAGCCCCCGCTCGTTATGCACAGCAATATTTGGTAAAGAGCATTTTCAGCACTTTTATATAAAACATTATGGCGAATCTAAATCAGGAAAAAGCTAAATCAAAGTGTAGGTATACAGATTTACACCAAACGATAGAAGACATTAATGGGGAAAGTGAGAGAGTTGCTACAGGACGACGAGCCTGTGAGCGAGCATCGCTTCGGCTCACAGACATAAGACGTGTTTTTGCACGGGGAGGACATCGTTTTGGACTGGTAAGTTCTTCTCATGCTAATGCCGTTTTTATTTGCAATATATACAAATATAATCAGTAATGAAATGTGTGAAGTACACATTGGCTATACATTGTGGGTGTATGCGCATATATTTATATATAAAACTGGAACAGCACCTCACCATAGTGATTGTGTTCCCTCTACTCTATATAATACATCTGTTTCATTTACGTGTTGACACAGGGCTCAGACGGGAATGTATTCTAACTGAATTTCTTTGTTTCACACTGACTCTGGCTGGGAGCCCCCACTGACTCCGGCTGGGAGCCCCCACTGACTCCGGCTGGGAGCCCCCACTGACTCCGGCTGGGAGCCCCCACTGACTCCGGCTGGGAGCCCCCACTGACTCCGGCTGGGAGCCCCCACTGACTCCGGCTGGGAGCCCCCACTGACTCCGGCTGGGAGCCCCCAGTGCCACTGACTCTGGCTGGGAGCCCCAGTGCCACTGACTCTGGCTGGGAGCCCCCAGTGCCACTGACTCTGGCTGGGAGCCCCCAGTGCCACTGACTCTGGCTGGGAGCCCCCAGTGCCACTGACTCCGGCTGGGAGACCCCACTGACTCCGGCTGGGAGACCCCACTGACTCCGGCTGGTGAATGACTAGCTACACTATGAAACTACACACTATTGAATCATTCCCATGGTGAATCACTTGCTACACTATTGAATCATTCCCATGGTGAATCACTTGCTACACTATTGAATCATTTCCATGGTGAATCACTTGCTACACTATTGAATCATTCCCATGGTGAATCACTTGCTACACTATTGAATCATTCCCATGGTGAATCACTTGCTACACTATTGAATCATTCCCATGGTGAATCACTTGCTACACTATTGAATCATTCCCATGGTGAATGACTAGCTACACTATGAAACCACACACTATTGAATCATTCCCATGGTGAATGACTAGCTACACTATGAAACCACACACTATTGAATCATTCCCATGGTGAATGACTAGCTACACTATGAAACCACACTATTGAATCATTCCCATGGTGAATGACTAGCTACACTATGAAACTACACACTATTGAATCATTCCCATGGTGAATGACTAGCTACACACTATTGAATCATTCCCATGGTGAATGACTAGCTACACACTATTGAATCATTCCCATGGTGAATGACTAGCTACACTATGAAACCACACACTATTGCAGATATGGTGAAAACAATGTGTGGTGAGGCAGAGGCACAGAAACTCACATCAATACCTTTGTCAGATAACACTGTTAAACAAACAATGTATGCTATAGCTAGAGAGGAAACTGACCGACTCAGACTCCCCAGCTTATGCTCTGAGATATATACCGCAGCAGGTAACTTGCATTGTAAACTACACCGAACAAAAATAAACCTGTAAAGTGTCCCATTTTTCATGAGCTGAAATAAAAGATCCCAGAAATGTTCCATACACACAAAAAGCTGATTTCTCAAAAATGTTGCGCTCACATTTGTTTACATCTCTGTTAGTGAGCATCTCTCCTTTACCAAGATCATCCATCCACCTGGACAGGTGTGGCATATCAACAAGCTGATTTACACAGGTGCACCTTGTGCTGGGTACAACATCTCTGTTAGTGAGCATCTCTCCTTTACCAAGATCATCCATCCACCTGGACAGGTGTGGCATATCAAGAAGCTGATTTACACAGGTGCACCTTGTGCTGGGTACAACATCTCTGTTAGTGAGCATCTCTCCTTTACCAAGATCATCCATCCACCTGGACAGGTGTGGCATATCAACAAGCTGATTAAACAGCATGAGCATTACGCAGGTGCACCTTGTGCTGGGGGACAATAAAATGCCACTAAAAATGTGCAGTTTTATCTAGGGCTGGGCGATAAGACCAAAATATCATGTCATATTTATAGTATTTATTTTTATTTTTTTATTTGACATTTTTACAGTATTTTATGTTTTTGATTAATAAAAGTTCTACATGTGCTTTATGAGTAGTGACCTTAGGGTGGCAACACATACATTCTAAATGATTTCAATGGGTCTTTCTCCATTCTGATTGGTTTATACCGTTCAATTCAACTTCAACCTAAAATCATTTTCTGCATTTCCTGCACTCATTTGAGATCATTTCCACAGCATAGTGGTTAGAGTGTTGTGCCAGTAACCGAAAGGTTGCTAGATCGAATCCCCACGCTGATAAGGTAAAAATCTGTTGTTCTGCCCCCTGAACAAAAAAAAACAAAAAAATCTTTGTTGACTTTCTGTGTGATGAAAAGAAAATGTGTCTCCTTGCCTGTAACAGACATATTTGGGAACCTGAACCCAAGCATGCAGAGGGGAATACAAAAACATTCTACAGATTAGTGACCCGATCAGTCGATTCAGAGGAAGTCATTATTATTGGAGAGTCTTTCAAAAGACAACCGTGCCCCCTTCCCTCCGCTGTGCCCGTTTCTATCAGCAAACAGCATCAGGAAGTGTCCCACACCAGTGATGACTGCTCACCTCCAACGCTTGGAAGAGCACCGTGGGACCTACTTCCCAATCCGTTTGACTCTGGCTCAGTAGACATGCCGGTAAGGGAAATCAAACAGCTTGTTGTAGAGGCAAAACCGGGGTTCGACACAGTACTAGATGGGTGTACCTACTAAACTGGCCATTGAGTATCTAGGTAGTAGTACAATGAACACAACAGCAATGTCAGTAACCTCAGGCCAAAAGACCAGTTAGGTACTGCACTTCTAAATGCTCTATGTATAGCTAAATGACTCATAACAAAAGACCAGTTAGGTACTGCACTTCTAAATGCTCTATGTATAGCTAAATGACTCAGGCCAAAAGACCAGTTAGGTACTGCACTTCTAAATGCTCTATGTATAGCTAAATGACTCATAACAAAAGACCAGTTAGGTACTGCACTTCTAAATGCTCTATGTATAGCTAAATGACTCATAACAAAAGACCAATTAGGTACTGCACTTCTAAATGCTCTATGTATAGCTAAATGACTCGTAACAAAAGACCAGTTAGGTACTGCACTTCTAAATGCTCTATGTATAGCTAAATGACTCAGGCCAAAAGACCAGTTAGGTACTGCACTTCTAAATGCTCTATGTATAGCTAAATGACTCAGGCCAAAAGACCAGTTAGGTACTGCACTTCTAAATGCTCTATGTATAGCTAAATGACTCAGGCCAAAAGACCAGTTAGGTACTGCACTTCTAAATGCTCTATGTATAGCTAAATGACTCAGGCCAAAAGACCAGTTAGGTACTGCACTTCTAAATGCTCTATGTATAGCTAAATGACTCAGGCCAAAAGACCAGTTAGGTACTGCACTTCTAAGTTCTCTATGTATAGCTAAATGACTCATAACAAAAGACCATAGTAATGGAATCCCCAGGGAGAGGAACACCAGACAGGTGGGTTAATATAGGAATCCCCAGGGAGATTAGACCAGAGACAGGGGACTTACTGCATAGCAGCGTAGTAGAAGGTCCCGAACCAGACGCTGGAGGTCAGGAGATGGACAGGTATCATCACCTTCCCATACTGCTTGAAGGTCTTCTTGAACCTCTGGACCAGACCAATGGACTTGTCCTGCAGAGGGTCTACCTCTGGGGCCTCCGGTGGAGCCTCCACAGGCAGCTTGGAGGAGTCTGCCCCATAGACGGGCTCTGTTCCAGCCAGGCTGGGGGGATGGTTGGGTGGGTCCTGGTCCTCCGGCCGGAGCTTGGGCTGTTCTAATGCCCTGTTAAAGGCTGAGGTACTGACCCAGCGCTGGCCGGGCCCGGGGGGCAGGCGGCCTACAATACACACCGACACGGCCAGGCGAGCCTCACACACCGACAGGCCCACGACCACAGGCCGCACGTAGGCCATCTGCCGCAATGCACCCTGGGACAGAACACGATGCATCTCCTCCGCCCTGAGACGTTTGACCACAGAGCCTGCAGACAGCACACATCATCATCATCATCATCATCGTTTACTAATGACTATCATTTACAACAGGAGTAATCATTTATGTTGATAAGTATATATTTAAGTGAAGAAACGTATCTGATGATAAGACAGAATACCAAAACATACCTCCAACTAGAGCAGGTCAACCATTAATCCAACACCTGGAATGAAAAAGTCCAAAATAAAATGATTCGCCACAACAGACTAATCCAGTAGCCACGAACTGTGGGTGATCCTCAGCTAAACAACCCAAGTTCTGGTTGAACTAAGTTAACTAGCTACACAGCCATATTCGGATATATAGCTAACAAGGCAAATAAAAAAAGCTAGCTAGCAAGCCAACTATAGTTAGTAGCTAGTCTGCTCGCTAAGTAGCTAGCAAACCAACTATAGTTAGTAGCTAGTCTGCTCGCTAAGTAGCTAGCAAACCAACTATAGTTAGTAGCTAGTCTGCTCGCTAAGTAGCTAGCAAACCAACTGTAGTTAGTAGCTAGTCTGCTCGCTAAGTAGCTAGCAAACCAACTATAGTTAGTAGCTAGTCTGCTCGCTAAGTAGCTAGCAAACCAACTGTAGTTAGTAGCTAGTCTGCTCGCTAAGTAGCTAGCAAACCAACTATAGTTAGTAGCTAGTCTGCTCGCTAAGTAGCTAGCAAACCAACTATAGTTAGTAGCTAGCTAGCCGAGTTACTATGTGCAAAGGTTTAGCTACTAGAACTTGCAAAACATCTAGTTATCCTTCTAGAGCTAACTAGCTAGCTAGCTGTCACATACGCAGAGGCTTCTGTGTGGTTGACATTGGGGGGGAAGTCTGGAGGACGACAAAAAAAACTTCCTTCACTTTATAAAAGCTTCCAGAACAAGCCTGTGGAAACACGTGTCAGTGTTAGATGTGGTTAGCTGACGTTTAGTTGTCTGTCTGAAGCCTGATTCTTACTGGCTAAGTTAGCTAGCTAGCCTCGGCAAAAGTCGTTGTGTATCATATACATTTTTTCGTTGTAAAGTTGTAAAACTACGTGACAAAGCTGACACGTTACGGAATACATACATTGAAATTCGAGAGGTTTTTTGATCAAAGGTGTTTTTTGATCCTGTCAAAAGGTGTTTTCTGTAGTTGTTCGAGCCATAAGTACATAGAATGACCGTCCTGTCAGTGGAAGACGGTTACAGCAGAGCTCGAGGGGAATCCGCGTGTCCTCGGACAGCGCACGGCATCATGGGACTCGTAGTTTATTTCGTCGCGAGATTTGGTGTCTGCAAACTGCGTAAAAAACAGCACTTCCCGAGATGCCTCAAACCTTTCGGGTCAGAATTTCCATTTCTTTTTGAAAGAGATACAAACCTCTAGTCCAGCCGATAGGAAACAAATATACCCAAGATCGGTCCACTTTATGTTGTAAGTGTCCAAGTTGGTACACGAACACTCAAATGTGACCTTTTTTGTGTGTAAATATAGTCATCACATATTCACTGCACTTAGCCTGTAATAACACCTTAAATCATTCTTTGTGCACACGCTCTCTTATATTCAACGTGATGTTTCTCTGTTCCTCGTTTCTCTCTTTTCTGTGCTGCAGATCGTTTAACAACTTGATGGTATAGCAAAAGCTTAGTAAATTTGACATGAACCTGAATCGTCTCTCTTCATTTTACCCACAAAGAAATTCACTTAGTCTAGGGACAGTCCCCTGTAAGCTCAGTTGGTAGCGCATGGTGCTTGCAATACCAGGGTTGTAGGTTTCATTCACACGGGGTTGAAGCATGAAATAAATAAAAGTACATAAATGTATGCACTCACTAATGTAACTGGTGTCTGCTAAATGTAAAGCTTTTTTTTATTTTAATTATTGCCAGTATAATTTAGCAGCTTTGACGTGCGTCGACCAAATAGCGGCTGAAGTGCAAATATGATCTAATGGTGACGTCATCTCGCCAATGCGCAAGCGCTCTCCATACTACATCAGCCCAATGTATAATGTATGCGTCGGGCCGACGTCGGCGAGATGTATGTGTGCTGTCTGGGAAGACCTTATGGGGGTCATATTGAGGTCATTTTGACCGTAGTCTAGCAGCTATGGGAAAGAATAGTCGACTTTCTAATAGAGCCACCACATTCCACTTAAAGCTGGGGCATGTCTAAAGAAGTATTTTTTGGGGGGTTATAGTGCCATCACAGATTTAGTCCATTACCCCCTGGCGGCCATTTCCAATATTGCGGCCATTCAGCTGCAGGGGGTCATATTGGACTAGATCCACTTGGCCATATCTCCACACATAACTGGTGCATACAACCCAATGATGACTTAAAATGTTTGAGGGGGTCTAGTACAACTGTCTCAGCCTCCAGTATTTATGCTGCAGTAGTTTATGTGTCGGGGGGCTAGGGTCAGTTTGTTATATCTGGAGTACTTCTCCTGTCCTATTCGGTGTCCTGTGTGAATTTAAGTGTGCGTTCTCTAATTCTCTCCTCTCTTTCTTTCTCTCGGAGGACCTGAGCCATAGGACCATGCCCCAGGACTACCTGACATGATGACTCCTTGCTGTCCCCAGTCCACCTGGCCGTGCTGCTTCAACTGTTCTGCCTTATTATTATTCGACCATGCTGGTCATTTATGAACATTTTAACATCTTGGCCATGTTCTGTTATAATCTCCACCCGGCACAGCCAGAAGAGGACTGGCCACCCCTCAGCGCCTGGTTGATCATAAGTGATCCACATTTATATAGATGGTTTGTTCTTTTAAGAAGTGTAACTTGGTAGAAAATATATAAAAGTATTTCACCTAATATTCTGTGATAAAGAGCACATGTTCTTCAACTAATAATAAGACAGTTTTCAGGGTTGAAGATTTCATCTTAAATCAGTCATGAATCCCCTTGTGACAGGGGGAATGGAGGCTTGTTGTGTGCAACAGGGAATTGAATGCAAGCTTCACCCCCAAAAATTACATTGTTAAAACATTTCAACAGGGTTGACACTCTAGACCCAAACTGCTACAGACCTATATCTATCCTACCATGACTTTCTAAGGTCTTCGAAAGCCAAGTTAACAAACGGATTACCGACCATTTAGAATCCCACCATTCCTTCTCCGCTATGCAATCTGGTTTCAGAGCTGGTCATGGGTGTACCTCAGCCCCGCTCAAGGTCCTAAACGATATCATAACCGCCATCGATAAGAGACAGTACCGTGCAGCCATATTCATCGACCTGGCCAAGGCTTTCGACTCTGTCAATCACCAAATTCTTATCGACAGACTCAACAGCCTGGTTCACCAACTACTAGTCTGATAGAGTTCAGTGCGTCAAATCGGAGGGCCTGTTGTCCGGACCTCTGGCAGTCTCTATGGTGGTGCCACAGGGTTCAATTCTCGGGCCGACTCTCTTCTCTGTATATATCAAGGATGTCGCTCTTGCTGCTGGTGATTCTCTGATCCACCTCTACGCAGATACCTCTGACACCATTCTGTATACTTCTGGCCCTTCTTTGGACACTGTGTTAACTAGTTACTTCGGCACAATGGCCTGTTTATTGCCTTTATCTCCCTTATCTCACCTCATTTCCACACACTGCAGATAGATTTTTCTATTGTGTTATTTGACTGTACGTTTGTTTATGTGTAACTCTGTGTTGTTTTTGTCGCACTGCTTTGCTTTATCTTGGCCAGGTCCCAGTTGTAAATGAGAACTTGTTCCCAACTGGCCTACCTGGTTAAATAAAGGTGTTCCCAACTGGCCTACCTGGTTAAATAAAGGTGTTCCCAACTGGCCTACCTGGTTAAATAAAGGTGTTCCCAACTGGCCTACCT
>NW_025746532.1:2500-25194 GCF_021184085.1 Oncorhynchus gorbuscha | reverse complement strand
ACCAGTGGGCTAGCTAGTTGTTCTAATCATCCAGTCTCTGATCTACTGCACACGGCTGACTGTCGGTCTGTCTTCTCTCTAATGGACGTCCAGACCAGTGGGCTAGCTAGTTGTTCTAGTCATCCAGACCAGTGGGCTAGCTAGTTGTTCTAGTCATCCAGTCTCTGATCTACTGCACACGGCTGACTGTAGGTCTGTCTTCTCTCTAATGGACGTCCAGACCAGTGGGCTAGCTAGTTGTTCTAGTCATCCAGACCAGTGGGCTAGCTAGTTGTTCTAATCATCCAGTCTCTGATCTACTGCACACGGCTGACTGTCGGTCTGTCTTCTCTCTAATGGACGTCTAGACCAGTGGGCTAGCTAGTTGTTCTAGTCATCCAGACCAGTGGGCTAGCTAGTTGTTCTAGTCATCCAGTCTCTGATCTACTGCACACGGCTGACTGTAGGTCTGTCTTCTCTCTAATGGACGTCTAGACCAGTGGGCTAGCTAGTTGTTCCAATCATCCAGTCTCTGATCTACTGCACACGGCTGACTGTCGGTCTGTCTTCTCTCTAATGGACGTCCAGACCAGTGGGCTAGCTAGTTGTTCTAGTCATCCAGACCAGTGGGCTAGCTAGTTGTTCTAGTCATCCAGTCTCTGATCTACTGCACACGGCTGACTGTAGGTCTGTCTTCTCTCTAATGGACGTCTAGACCAGTGGGCTAGCTAGTTGTTCTAGTCATCCAGTCTCTGATCTACTGCACACGGCTGACTGTAGGTCTGTCTTCTCTCTAATGGACGTCCAGACCAGTGGGCTAGCTAGTTGTTCTAGTCATCCAGACCAGTGGGCTAGCTAGTTGTTCTAATCATCCAGTCTCTGATCTACTGCACACGGCTGACTGTCGGTCTGTCTTCTCTCTAATGGACGTCTAGACCAGTGGGCTAGCTAGTTGTTCTAGTCATCCAGACCAGTGGGCTAGCTAGTTGTTCTAATCATCCAGTCTCTGATCTACTGCACACGGCTGACTGTAGGTCTGTCTTCTCTCTAATGGACGTCCAGACCAGTGGGCTAGCTAGTTGTTCTAGTCATCCAGACCAGTGGGCTAGCTAGTTGTTCTAATCATCCAGTCTCAAGCAGCTAAACTGATGATGTCAGAGAAAAGAAAAGTACTACTGAAGTAGAAAATGACACATCCCAAATGGCACCTTATTCCCATAGAGCTCTGATCAAATGGCACCTTATTCCCATAGAGCTCTGGTCAAATAGCACCTTATTCCCATAGAGCTCTGGTGAAATGGCACCTTATTCCCATAGAGCTCTGGTCAAATGGCACCTTATTCCCATAGAGCTCTGGTGAAATGGCACCTTATTCCCATAGAGCTCTGGTCAAATGGCACCTTATTCCCATAGAGCTCTTATCAAATGGCACCTTATTCCCATAGAGCTCTGGTCAAATGGCACCTTATTCCCATAGAGCTCTGGTCAAATGGCACCTTATTCCCATAGAGCTCTTATCAAATGGCACCTTATTCCCATAGAGCTCTGGACAAATGGCACCTTATTCCCGCAGAGCTCTGATCAAATGGCATCTTATTCTATAGAGCTCTGGTCAATGAACCTTATCTCCATAGCGCTCTGGTGAAATGGCACCTTATTCCCATAGAGCTCTGAAATGGTCAAATAGCACCTTATTCCCATAGAGCTCTGGTCAAATGGCACCTCTATTCCCATAGAACTCTGGTCAAATGGCACCTTATCCCGCAGAGCCTGATCAAGAACTCTGGTCAAATGGCACCTTATTCCCAAAGAGCTCTGGTCAAATGGCACCTATTCCCATAGCGCTCTGGTGAAATGGCACCTTATTCCCTTTAGAGCTCTGGTCAAATGGAACCTTATTCCCATAGAGCTCTGGTCAAATGGCACCTTATTCTATAGAACTCTGTCAAATTTACATTTACATTTAAGTATTTAGCAGACGCCTTATCCAGAGAGCGACTTACAAATTGATGGCACCTATTCAAAGAGCTCTGGTCAAATGGCACTTTAGCTCCCTGCAGAGCTCTCTGTTCAAATGGCACCTTATTCCCATAGAGTCATCAAATGGCACCTTTATTCCCATAGAGCTCTGGTCAAATGGCACCTCATCCCATAGTGCCTGGGTCAAATGGCACCTGGTCAGTGTTGTGGATTAGTGAGAAGGTTTTAGGTCTTACTCGGCTGGGTTCTACAGGGTAGTCGGTGTACTGTGTGGTAGGACTGATAGATACTAGGCTGGGTTCTACAGGGTAGCTGGTGTACTGTGTGTTAGTGGGACTGATAGATACTAGGCTGGGTTCTACAGGGTAGCTGGTGTACTGTGTGTTAGTGGGACTGATAGATACTAGGCTGGGTTCTACAGGGTAGCTGGTGTACTGTGTGGTAGTGGGACTGATAGATACTAGGCTGGGTTCTACAGGGTAGCTGGTGTACTGTGTGGTAGGACTGATAGATACTAGGCTGGGTTCTACAGGGTAGTCGGTGTACTGTGTGGTAGTGGGACTGATAGATACTAGGCTGGGTTCTACAGGGTAGCTGGTGTACTGTGTGGTAGGACTGATAGATACTAGGCAGGTTCCTACAGGGTAGCTGGTGTACTGTGTGGTAGGACTGATAGATACTAGGCTGGGTTCTACAGGGTAGTCGGTGTACTGTGTGGTAGTGGGACTGATAGATACTAGGCTGGGTTCTACAGGGTAGCTGGTGTACTGTGTGGTAGGACTGATAGATACTAGGCTGGGTTCTACAGGGTAGCTGGTGTACTGTGTGGTAGTGGGACTGATAGATACTAGGCTGGGTTCTACAGGGTAGCTGGTGTACTGTGTGGTAGGACTGATAGATACTAGGCTGGGTTCTACAGGGTAGTCGGTGTACTGTGTGGTAGTGGGACTGATAGATACTAGGCTGGGTTCTACAGGGTAGTCGGTGTACTGTGTGGTAGTGGGACTGATAGATACTAGGCTGGGTTCTACAGGGTAGCTGGTGTACTGTGTGGTAGGACTGATAGATACTAGGCTGGGTTCTACAGGGTAGTCGGTGTACTGTGTGGTAGTGGGACTGATAGATACTAGGCTGGGTTCTACAGGGTAGCTGGTGTACTGTGTGGTAGGACTGATAGATACTAGGCTGGGTTCTACAGGGTAGCTGGTGTACTGTGTGGTAGTGGGACTGATAGATACTAGGCTGGGTTCTACAGGGTAGTCGGTGTACTGTGTGGTAGGACTGATAGATACTAGGCTGGGTTCTACAGGGTAGCTGGTGTACTGTGTGGTAGTGGGACTGATAGATACTAGGCTGGGTTCTACAGGGTAGCGGTGTACTGTGTGGTAGGACTGATAGATACTAGGCTGGGTTCTACAGGGTAGTCGGTGTACTGTGTGGTAGTGGGACTGATAGATACTAGGCTGGGTTCTACAGGGTAGCTGGTGTACTGTGTGGTAGTGGGACTGATAGATACTAGGCTGGGTTCTACAGCAGGGTGTACTGTGTGGTAGTGGGACTGTAGATACTAGGCTGGGTTCACAGGGTAGCTGTGTACCTGTGTGTAGGACTGATAGATACTAGGCTGGGTTCTACAGGGTAGCTGGTGTACTGTGTGGTAGTGGGACTGATAGATACTAGGCTGGGTTCTACACGGTAGCTGGTGTACTGTGTGGTAGGACTGATAGATACTAGGCTGGGTTCTACAGGGTAGCTGGTGTACTGTGTGGTAGGACTGATAGATACTAGGCTGGGTTCTACAGGGTAGCTGGTGTACTGTGTGGTAGGACTGATAGATACTCGGCTGGGTTCTACAGGGTAGCTGGTGTACTGTGTGGTAGGACTGATAGATACTAGGCTGGGTTCTACAGGGTAGTCGGTGTACTGTGTGGTAGGACTGATAGATACTAGGCTGTTGGTCCTCCAATAGAAAGAGGCCTGGCCCTACCATTTGCTCCTACCTTACCTTTGGAGCCAGAGTTCAATCAATCAATCAATCAATCAATCAATCCACTCCTGACAGGACAACGACACACATCATCACAGTGTTTCTCTCTTTACGCTTCAACAAGTAAACAATGCAACTTCATATAACGCTTATTATTTTTAATGTTAGTTACATAGACAAGTCAGTTCCTCTCCTCTGTTTCCACGGTAACCTTGGCACTAAGATTTGGATGTTTGAGTCGTTCCTTCTCCAGCTTGGTTGTGTTCAGACCCTGGTCTGAATAAAACCACCCAGTCCATCTTGGGGTCAGTACAGACCCTGGTCTGAATAAAACCCCCAGTCCAGCTCGGGGTCAGTACAGACCCTGGTCTGAATAAAACCACCCAGTCCAGCTCGGGGTCAGTACAGACCCTGGTCTGTATAAAACCACCCAGTCCATCTTGGGGTCAGTACAGACCCTGGTCTGAATAAAACCCCCCAGTCCAGCTTGGTTGTGTTCAGACCCTGGTCTGAATAAAACCCCCAGTGAGCCTGGTACAGACCCTGGTATAAAACCACCCAGTCCATCTCGGGGTCAGTATAGACCCTGGTCTGTATAAAACCCCCCAGTCCAGCTCGGGGTCAGTACAGACCCTGGTCTGTATAAAACCACCCAGTCCATCTCGGGGTCAGTACAGACCCTGGTCTGAATAAAACCACCCAGTCCATCTTGGGGTCAGTACAGACCCTGGTCTGAATAAAACCCCCCAGTCCAGCTTGGTGGTGTTCAGACCCTGGTCTGAATAAAACCCCCCCAGTGCAGCTCGGGGTCGGTACAGACCCTGGTATAAAACCACCCAGTCCATCTTGGGGTCAGTACAGACCCTGGTCTGAATAAAACCACCCAGTCCATCTCGGGGTCAGTACAGACCCTGGTCTGAATAAAACCACCCAGTCCATCTCGGGGTCAGTACGGACTTACAATTAATGAAAAAAGAAATGTATTTATGCTTGGTTCCTCTCTGTGTTGTGTTTAGTTGTAGCAGGTTGATAATGTTGTGTTTATTTGTAGCAGGTCGATAATGCTGTGTTTAGTTGTAGCAAGTCGGTAATGTTGTGTTTAATTGTAGCAGGTCGATAATGCTGTGTTTAATTGTAGCAGGTCGATAATGCTGTGTTTAGTTGTAGCAGGTTGATAATGTTGTGTTTAGTTGTAGCAGGTTGATAATGTTGTGTTTAGTTGTAGCAGGTTGATAATGCTGTGTTTAGTTGTGGCAGGTTGATAATGTTGTGTTTAGTTGTAGCAGGTCGATAATGTTGTGTTTATTTGTAACAGGTCGATAATGTTGTGTTTATTTGTAGCAGGTCGGTAATGTTGTGTTTATTTGTAGCAGGTTGATAATGTTGTGTTTAGTTGTAGCAAGTCGATAATTATGTGTTTAGTTGTAGCAGGTTGATAATGTTGTGTTTAGTTGTAGCAGGTTAATAATGCTGTGTTTAGTTGTGGCAGGTTGATAATGTTGTGTTTATTTGTAGCAGGTCGGTAATGTTGTGTTTAATTGTAGCAGGTCGATAATGCTGTGTTTAGTTGTAGCAGGTCGATAATGTATTTAGTTGAAGCAGGTCATTAATGCTGTGTTTATTTGTAGCAGGATTATAATGTTGTGTTTAGTTGTAGCAGGTTGATAATGTTGTGTTTAGTTGTAGTAGGTTGATAATGTTGTGTTTAGTTGTAGCAGGTCGGTAATGTTGTGTTTAGTTGTAGCAGGTTGATAATGTTGTGTTTAGTTGTAGTAGGTTGATAATGTTGTGTTTAGTTGTAGCAGGTCGGTAATGTTGTGTTTAGTTGTAGCAGGTTGATAATGTTGTGTTTAGTTGTAGCAGGTTGATAATGTTGTGTTTAGTTGTGGTAGGTTGATAATGTTGTGTTTAGTTGTAGCAGGTTGATAATGATGTGTTTAGTTGTAGCAGGTTGATAATGTTGTGTTTAGTTGTAGCAGGTTGATAATGTTGTGTTTAGTTGTGGTAGGTTGATAATGTTGTGTTTAGTTGTAGCAGGTCGGTAATGTTGTGTTTAGTTGTAGCAGGTTGATAATGTTGTGTTTAGTTGTAGCAGGTTGATAATGTTGTGTTTAGTTGTAGCAGGTTGATAATGATGTGTTTAGTTGTAGCAGGTTGATAATGTTGTGTTTAGTTGTAGCAGGTTGATAATGTTGTGTTTAGTTGTGGTAGGTTGATAATGTTGTGTTTATTTGTAGCAGGTTGATAATGTGTTTAGTTGTAGCAGGTTGATAATGATGTGTTTAGTTGTAGCAGGTCGGTAATGTTGTGTTTAATTGTAGCAGGTCGATAATGCTGTGTTTAGTTGTAGCAGGTCGATAATGCTGTGTTTAGTTGTAGCAGGTCGATAATGTTGTGTTTAGTTGTAGCAGGTTGATAATGCTGTGTTTAATTGTAGCAGGTCGGTAATGTTGTGTTTAGCAGTAGCAGGTTGATAATGTTGTGTTTAGCAGTAGCAGGTTGGTAATGTTGTGTTTAGCAGTAGCAGGTTGATAATGTTGTGTTTAGTTGTGCATCCTGGGAGTGTCGGTCCATATAGAGATTGGCCACACCTCTTTACAGGGGGAGGAGTCTAAGACAGCTTAGTCCCTCATCCATCTCACCTCAGCTCCTCCCCTTTCCTGGCCTTGGCAGGTATTGTGCTTTCTGATTGGCCCTGCTGGCTGGTCCCACCCCCAGTCCAGGTCCCGAGTGGGTTACTGCTGTGCGGGTGGTGAAAAAAGTGACCAATCACCTCGCAATATGCCGGAGGCGAGCGTTCCATGCGTCCGTGGCTGTTGGCTACGCTGATACCAGAGTTACTGCTGGGTGGTCTCGGCCCTCCCCCCCCTCCACTGTGCATGTCTATCACTTCACTGTGGAAGATGGTTCTATTGGGGGGGGCCCTGACCGACTCCCTGTTTAACTCCAACTGCTGCTCTGGGTCCCTCAGCTGTAAGGTGCAGGGGCCCTGGTAGGGCGGGGGCTCCTCTCCGTCAGACAGGGAGATGGTGGGGGGAAGGTGGATGTCGTGGGTCAGGTAGGGGTAGGTGGGCTGGAAGCGACTGAAACGATCCCGGTACATAAAGGAGGGGGCTGTGAACCTCTCCCTGGCCTGGGGCACATACACCACCTAGACACAGAGATAGATAGAGGGTTAGATAGTTACACCACCTAGACACAGACACATACACCACCTAGACACAGAGATAGATAGAGGGTTAGATAGTTACACCACCTAGACACAGAGATAGATAGAGGGTCAGATAGTTACACCACCTAGTCACAGAGATAGATAGAGGGTTAGATAGTTACACCACCTAGTCACAGAGATAGATAGAGGGTTAGATAGTTACACCACCTAGACACAGAGATAGATAGAGGGTTAGATAGTTACACCACCTAGACACAGAGATAGATAGAGGGTTAGATAGTTACACCACCTAGACACAGAGATAGATAGAGGGTTATAGATAGTTACACCACCTAGACACAGAGATAGATAGAGGGTTAGATAGTTACACCACCTAGACACAGAGATAGATAGAGGGTTAGATAGTTACACCACCTAGACACAGAGATAGATAGAGGGTTATAGATAGTTACACCACCTAGACACAGAGATAGATAGAGGGTTAGATAGTTACACCACCTAGACACAGACACATACACCACCTAGACACAGAGATAGATAGAGGGTTAGATAGTTACACCACCTAGACACAGAGATAGATAGAGGGTTATAGATAGTTACACCACCTAGTCCTAGACACAGAGATAGATAGAGGGTTAGATAGTTACACCACCTAGACACAGAGATAGATAGAGGGTTAGATAGTTACACCACCTAGACACAGAGATAGATAGAGGGTTAGATAGTTACACCACCTAGTCCTAGACACAGAGATAGATAGAGGGTTAGATAGTTACACCACCTAGTCCTAGACACAGACAGATACACCACCTAGTCCTAGACACAGACAGTCAGACCACCTAGTCCTAGACCCATTACTAAACAGCTTGGATCCAGTGGGTCCATTACTAAACAGACTGGATCTAGTGGATCCATTACTAAACCGATTGGATCCAGTGGATCCATTACTAAACAGATTGGATCCAGTGGGGTCCGTTACTAAACAGATTGGATCCAGTGGATCCATTACTAAACAGATTGGATCCAGTGGGGTCCATTACTAAACAGATTGGATCCAGTGGGTCCGTTACTAAACAGATTGGATCCAGTGGGTCCGTTACTAAACAGATTGGATCCAGTGGGTCCATTACTAAACAGATTGGATCCAGTACTAAACAGATTGGATCCAGTGGGGTCCATTACTAAACAGATTGGATCCAGTACTAAACAGATTGGATCCAGTGGGTCCATTACTAAACAGATTGGATCCAGTGGGGTCCGTTACTAAACAGATTGGATCCATTACTAAACAGATTGGATCCAGTGGGGTCCATTACTAAACAGATTGGATCCAGTGGGTCCGTTACTAAACAGATTGGATCCAGTGGGTCCATTACTAAACAGATTGGATCCATTACTAAACAGATTGGATCCATTACTAAACAGATTGGATCCATTACTAAACAGATTGGATCCATTACTAAACAGATTGGATCCAGTACTAAACAGATTGGATCCATTACTAAACAGATTGGATCCATTACTAAACAGATTGGATCTAGTGGGTCCGTTACTAAACAGATTGGATCTAGTGGGTCCATTACTAAACAGATTGGATCCATTACTAAACAGATTGGATCTAGTGGGGTCCTTTACTAAACAGATTGGATCCATTACTAAACAGATTGGATCTAGTGGGGTCCATTACTAAACAGATTGGATCCATTACGAAACAGATTGGATCCAGGGGGGTCCATTACTAAACAGATTGGATCCATTACTAAACAGATTGGATCCATTACTAAACAGATTGGATCCAGGGGGATCCATTACTAAACAGAT
The DNA here is from genome assembly GCF_021184085.1 of Oncorhynchus gorbuscha. Taxonomy (NCBI): domain Eukaryota; kingdom Metazoa; phylum Chordata; class Actinopteri; order Salmoniformes; family Salmonidae; genus Oncorhynchus; species Oncorhynchus gorbuscha. Next base: position 16,255 of record NW_025746532.1, on the reverse strand, counting down.
TGGATCCAGTGGGATCCATTACTAAACAGATTGGATCTAGTGGGGGTCCATTACTAAACAGATTGGATCTAGTGGGGGTCCATTACTAAACAGATTAGATCCATTACTAAACAGATTGGATCCAGTGGATCCATTACTAAACAGATTGGATCCAGTGGATCCATTACTAAACAGATTGGATCCAGTGGATCCATTACTAAACAGATTGGATCCAGTGGGGTCCGTTACTAAACAGATTGGATCCAGTGGGGTCCATTACTAAACAGATTGGATCCAGTGGATCCATTACTAAACAGATTGGATCCAGTGGGGTCCATTACTAAACAGATTGGATCCAGTGGGTCCATTACTAAACAGATTGGATCTAAACAGTGGATCCATTACTAAACAGATTGGATCCAGTGGGATCCATTACTAAACAGATTGGATCCAGTGGGATCCATTACTAAACAGATTGGATCCAGTGGGGTCCATTACTAAACAGATTGGATCTAGTGGGGTCCATTACTAAACAGATTAGATCCATTACTAAACAGATTGGATCCAGTGGATCCATTACTAAACAGATTGGATCCAGTGGATCCATTACTAAACAGATTGGATCCAGTGGATCCATTACTAAACAGATTGGATCCAGTGGGGTCCATTACTAAACAGATTGGATCCAGTACTAAACAGATTGGATCCAGTGGGTCCATTACTAAACAGATTGGATCCAGTGGATCCATTACTAAACAGATTGGATCCAGTGGGGTCCATTACTAAACAGATTGGATCCAGTGGATCCATTACTAAACAGATTGGATCCAGTGGGATCCATTACTAAACAGATTGGATCCAGTGGGATCCATTACTAAACAGATTGGATCCAGGGGGTCCATTACTAAACAGATTGGATCAGTGGGGTCCATTACTAAACAGATTGGATCCAGTGGATCCATTACTAAACAGATTGGATCCAGTGGGGTCCATTACTAAACAGATTGGATCCAGTGGGTCCATTACTAAACAGATTGGATCCAGTGGGTCCGTTACTAAACAGATTGGATCCAGTGGGTCCATTACTAAACAGATTGGATCCAGTACTAAACAGATTGGATCCAGTGGGGTCCATTACTAAACAGATTGGATCCAGTACTAAACAGATTGGATCCAGTGGGTCCATTACTAAACAGATTGGATCCAGTGGGGTCCGTTACTAAACAGATTGGATCCATTACTAAACAGATTGGATCCAGTGGGGTCCATTACTAAACAGATTGGATCCAGTGGGTCCGTTACTAAACAGATTGGATCCAGTGGGTCCATTACTAAACAGATTGGATCCATTACTAAACAGATTGGATCCATTACTAAACAGATTGGATCCATTACTAAACAGATTGGATCCATTACTAAACAGATTGGATCTAGTGGGGGTCCATTACTAAACAGATTGGATCTAGTGGGGGTCCATTACTAAACAGACTGGATCTAGTGGGGTCCATTACTAAACAGATTGGATCCATTACTAAACAGACTGGATCTAGTGGGGTCCGTTACTAAACAGATTGGATCCATTACTAAACAGATTGGATCTAGTGGGGGTCCATTACTAAACAGACTGGATCTAGTGGATCCATTACTAAACAGATTGGATCTAGTGGGGTCCGTTACTAAACAGATTGGATCTAGTGGGGTCCGTTACTAAACAGATTGGATCTAGTGGGGTCCGTTACTAAACAGATTGGATCTAGTGGGGTCCGTTACTAAACAGATTGGATCCAGTACTAAACAGATTGGATCTAGTGGGGTCCAGTACTAAACAGATTGGATCCAGTGGGTCCGTTACTAAACAGATTGGATCTAGTGGGTCCATTACTAAACAGATTGGATCCATTACTAAACAGATTGGATCCATTACTAAACAGATTGGATCTAGTGGGGTCCATTACTAAACAGATTGGATCCAGTGGGTCCATTACTAAACAGATTGGATCTAGTGGGGTCCGTTACTAAACAGATTGGATCCAGTGGGGTCCATTACTAAACAGATTGGATCTAGTGGGGGTCCATTACTAAACAGATTGGATCTAGTGGGGTCCATTACTAAACAGATTGGATCTAGTGGGGTCCATTACTAAACAGATTGGATCCATTACTAAACAGACTGGATCTAGTGGGGTCCGTTACTAAACAGATTGGATCCATTACTAAACAGATTGGATCTAGTGGGGGTCCATTACTAAACAGACTGGATCTAGTGGATCCATTACTAAACAGATTGGATCTAGTGGGGTCCGTTACTAAACAGATTGGATCTAGTGGGGTCCGTTACTAAACAGATTGGATCTAGTGGGGTCCGTTACTAAACAGATTGGATCTAGTGGGGTCCGTTACTAAACAGATTGGATCCAGTACTAAACAGATTGGATCTAGTGGGTCCATTACTAAACAGATTGGATCCATTACTAAACAGATTGGATCCATTACTAAACAGATTGGATCTAGTGGGGTCCATTACTAAACAGATTGGATCCAGTGGGTCCATTACTAAACAGATTGGATCCAGTGGGTCCATTACTAAACAGATTGGATCTAGTGGGGTCCGTTACTAAACAGATTGGATCCAGTGGGGTCCATTACTAAACAGATTGGATCTAGTGGGGGTCCATTACTAAACAGATTGGATCTAGTGGGGGTCCATTACTAAACAGACTGGATCTAGTGGGGTCCATTACTAAACAGATTGGATCCATTACTAAACAGACTGGATCTAGTGGGGTCCGTTACTAAACAGATTGGATCCATTACTAAACAGATTGGATCTAGTGGGGGTCCATTACTAAACAGACTGGATCTAGTGGATCCATTACTAAACAGATGGGATCCAGTGGGGTCCATTACTAAACAGATTGGATCCAGTGGATCCATTACTAAACAGATTGGATCTAGTGGGGTCCATTACTAAACAGATTGGATCCAGTGGGTCCATTACTAAACAGATTGGATCTAGTGGGGTCCGTTACTAAACAGATTGGATCCAGTGGGGTCCATTACTAAACAGATTGGATCTAGTGGGGGTCCATTACTAAACAGATTGGATCTAGTGGGGGTCCATTACTAAACAGACTGGATCTAGTGGGGTCCATTACTAAACAGATTGGATCCATTACTAAACAGACTGGATCTAGTGGGGTCCGTTACTAAACAGATTGGATCCATTACTAAACAGATTGGATCTAGTGGGGGTCCATTACTAAACAGACTGGATCTAGTGGATCCATTACTAAACAGATTGGATCTAGTGGGGTCCGTTACTAAACAGATTGGATCTAGTGGGGTCCGTTACTAAACAGATTGGATCTAGTGGGGTCCATGTTAAAACTAAACAGATTGGATCCAGTACTAAACAGATTGGATCTAGTGGGGTCCAGTACTAAACAGATTGGATCCAGTGGGTCGTTACTAAACAGATTGGATCTAGTGGGTCCATTACTAAACAGATTGGATCCATTACTAAACAGATTGGATCCATTACTAAACAGATTGGATCTAGTGGGGTCCATTACTAAACAGATTGGATCCAGTGGGTCCATTACTAAACAGATTGGATCTAGTGGGGTAAAACTAAACAGATTGGATCCAGTGGGGTCCATTACTAAACAGATTGGATCTAGTGGGGTCCATTACTAAACAGATTGGATCTAGTGGGGGTCCATTACTAAACAGACTGGATCTAGTGGGGTCCATTACTAAACAGATTGGATCCATTACTAAACAGACTGGATCTAGTGGGGTCCGTTACTAAACAGATTGGATCCATTACTAAACAGATTGGATCTAGTGGGGGTCCATTACTAAACAGACTGGATCTAGTGGATCCATTACTAAACAGATTGGATCTAGTGGGGTCCGTTACTAAACAGGTGGATCTAGTACAGGGTCGTTACTAAACAGGTGGATCTAGTCACCAGGGTCCATTACTAAACAGATTGGATCCATTACTAAACAGATTGGATCTAGTGGGTCCGTTACTAAACAGATTGGATCCATTACTAAACAGATTGGATCCAGTGGGTCCGTTACTAAACAGATTGGATCTAGTGGGTCCATTACTAAACAGATTGGATCCATTACTAAACAGATTGGATCCATTACTAAACAGATTGGATCTAGTGGGGTCCCCATCACATCAGACAGACTGATGTCAGTGACTGCCAAGTAGACCTGTCTCTCTCCTCCGCTGCACACACACACACACACACACACACACACACACACACACACACACACACACACACACACACACACACACACACACACACACACACACACACACACACACACACACACACACACACACACACAGCACACACACACACAGACACACACACACACACAGAACATTTCCTTGGTTTTTACCTCAGGACGCCTTGTCAAGAGAGCCGCTGTCCCGGCAGAGACACACATCCTGATGACAGAAAGAGACAGTCTGAACATTTGACCTGTGGAGGAAACCGACAACCTAAGGGCCATATTGGTCTGCTTCACTCAGCAATATATGTTAAAACAAGAACCAGCTCCAATCTGGTGAACTGGGTCTGCTTCACTCAGCAATATATGTTAAAACAAGAACCAGCTCCAATCTGGTGAACTGGGTCTGCTTCACTCAGCAATATATGTTAAAACAAGAACCAGCTCCAATCTGGTGAACTGGGTCTGCTTCACTCAGCAATATATGTTAAAACAAGAACCAGCTCCAATCTGGTTGAACTGGGTCTGCTGTCTAGACACACACGCACGTACACACAAATCACAGGAGGTTGGTGGCACCTTAATTGGGGAGGACAGGCTGGTTGTAATGACTGGAGCAGAATGGGTGGAATGGTATCAGGCACATCACTGTTTCCATGGTTTCCAGGGTGTGATGCCATTCCATTCCTCTGTTAAGAGCAGTCCTCCCCTCAGCAACCTCCACTCACACACACACGCAGTACTGACCCGCTGTAGGTGTTGTGCTTGGAGGGCCTGGTTCTGTCTGGTCGTAAGAGCTGGAGACAGGCAGACACAAAGACAACACACACACACACACACACACACACACACACACACACACAGACACAGAGAAAGACACACACACACACACAGACACACACACACTGGTGACAGACACACACACACAACACACACACGGTACTGACCCGAGGTAGGTAGTTGTGAACAGACTCCAGGCCTGGCTCAGCCTGGTCGTAGAGGAGGGAGGCAGACAGCCTAGTGGTTCAAGGGGAGACAGCCAATCACCAGCAGCATTAGAGTCATCAGGACCAGGATGATGAGGAGGAGGAGCAGACTCCAGGACAGCTGGATGACAGAGAGGAGAGAAAAAGACAACAGGTTGGAGGATCTGAACAGACTCCAGGACAGCTGGAGGACAGAGAGGAGATACACTGAGAGAAAGACAACAGGTTGGAGGATCTGAACAGACTCCAGGACAGCTGGAGGACAGAGAGGAGAGACACTGAGAGAAAGACAACAGGTTGGAGGATCTGAACAGACTCCAGGACAGCTGGAGGACAGAGAGGCAGGAGACACTGAGAGAAAGACAACAGGTTGGAGGATCTGAACAGACTCCAGGACAGCTGGAGGACAGAGAGGAGAGACACGGAGAGAAAGACAACAGGTTGGAGGATCTGAACAGACTCCAGGACAGCTGGATGACAGAGAGGAGAGAAAGACAACAGGTTGGAGGATCTGAACAGACTCCAGGACAGCTGGATGACAGAGAGGCAGAGAAAGACAGGTAGGTTGGAGGATCTGAACAGACTCCAGGACAGCTGGATGAGGGGAGAGGCAGAGAAAGACAACAGGTTGGAGGATCTGAACAGACTCCAGGACAGCTGGAGGACAGAGAGGAGAGACACTGAGAGAAAGACAACAGGTTGGAGGATCTGAACAGACTCCAGGACAGCTGGAGGACAGAGAGGAGAGACACTAGTGGAGAGAAAGACAACAGGTTTCTAGTGGTTAGAGGGGGACATCTACAATACAATTAATCACTGTCAATGTCTACCGTTGGGGGAGGCAGGTAGCCTAGTGGTTAGAGGGGGAGGCAGGTAGTCTAGTGGTTAGAGGGGGAGGCAGGTAGTCTAGTGGTTAGAGGGGGAGGCAGGTAGTCTAGTGGTTAGAGGGGGAGGCAGGTAGTCTAGTGGTTAGAGGGGGAGGCAGGTAGTCTAGTGGTTAGAGGGGGAGGCAGGTAGTCTAGTGGTTAGAGGGGGGGAGGCAGGTAGCCTAGTGGTTAGAGGGGGGGAGGCAGGTAGCCTAGTGGTTAGAGGGGGAGGCAGGTAGCCTAGTGGTTAGAGGGGGAGGCAGGTAGTCTAGTGGTTAGAGGGAGGGGAGGCAGGTAGTCTAGTGGTTAGAGGGGAGGGGGAGGCAGGTAGTCTAGTGGTTAGAGGGGGAGGCAGGTAGTCTAGTGGTTAGAGGGAGGGGGAGGCAGGTAGTCTAGTGGTTAGAGGGGGAGGGGGAGGCAGGTAGTCTAGTGGTTAGAGGGGGAGGCAGGTAGCCTAGTGGTAGAGGGGGGCAGGTAGTCTAGTGGTTAGAGGAGGAGGCAGGTAGTCTAGTGGTTAGAGGAGTCTAGTGGTTAGAGGGGGAGGCAGGTAGTCTAGTGGTTAGAGGGGGAGGCAGGTAGTCTAGTGGTTAGAGGGGAGGCAGGTAGTCTAGTGGTTCGAGCGTTGGACGAGTAACCGAAAGGTTGGATGACGGCATTAAGAAGCATATTTGGGATGATGTGTTGTTTTTCCATTCCCCCACCAGGTGGAAGCAGAGGTCAACATGTGAAGCAACCAGAGACTCAGAGAGCTTCAGTCTTCAGGCCACACAGACAGGACCGCTACAGACCACTACAGACAGGACCACTATAGACCACTATAGACAGGACCACTACAGACAGGACCACTACAGACAGGACCACTACAGACAGGACCACTATAGACAGGACCACTACAGACAGGACCACTACAGACAGGACCACTACAGACAGGACCACTACAGACAGGACCGCTACAGACCACTACAGACAGGACCACTATAGACCACTACAGACATGACCACTACAGACCGCTACAGACAGGACCACTACAGACAGGACCACTATAGACAGGACCACTACAGACAGGACCACTACAGACCACTACAGACAGGACCACTATAGACCACTATAGACAGGACCACTACAGACCACTACAGACAGAACCACTACAGACAGACCACTACAGACATGACCACTACAGACCACTACAGACAGGACCACTACAGACCGCTACAGACAGGACCGCTACAGACAGGACCGCTACAGACCACTATAGACAGGACCACTATAGACAGGACCACTACAGACAGGACCACTACAGACAGGATCACTATAGACAGGACCACTACAGACAGGACCACTACAGACCACTATAGACAGGACCACTATAGACAGGACCACTAAAGACAGGACCACTACAGACAGGACCACTACAGACAGGACCACTATAGACAAGACCACTAAAGACCTCTATAGACAGGACCACTACAGACAGGACCACTACAGACAGGACCACTATAGACAGGACCACTATAGACAGGACCACTATAGACCTCTATAGACAGGACCACTAAAGACCTCTATAGACAGGACCACTATAGACATCTATAGACAGGACCACTAAAGACCTCTATAGACAGGACCAATATAGACAGGACCACTAAAGACCTCTATAGACAGGACCACTATAGACAGGACCACTAAAGACAGGACCACTATAGACAGGACCACTATAGACAGGACCACTATAGACATCTATAGACAGGACCACTACAGACAGGACCACTATAGACAGGACCACTATAGACAGGACCACTATAGACAGGACCACTATAGACAGGACCACTACAGACAGGACCACTATAGACAGGACCACTACAGACAGGACCACTAAAGACAGGACCACTATAGACAGGACCACTACAGACAGGACCACTAAAGACAGGACCACTAAAGACAGGACCACTACAGACAGGACCACTACAGACCACTATAGACAGGACCACTACAGACAGGACCACTATAGACAGGACCACTACAGACAGGACCACTATAGACAGGACCACTAAAGACAGGACCACTATAGACAGGACCACTATAGACAGGACCACTATAGACAGGACCACTATAGACCGGACCACTATAGACAGGACCACTATTGACAGGACCACTATAGACATCTATAGACCTCTATAGACAGGACCACTACAGACAGGACCACTATAGACAGGACCACTACAGACAGGACCACTAAAGACAGGACCACTACAGACAGGACCACTACAGACAGGACCACTATAGACAGGACCACTACAGACAGGACCACTATAGACAGGACCACTACAGACAGGACCACTATAGACAGGACCACTAAAGACAGGACCACTATAGACAGGACCACTATAGACAGGACCACTATAGACCACTAGACAGGACCACTAAAGACAGGACCACTATAGACAGGACCACTATAGACAGGACCACTATAGACATCTATAGACCTCTATAGACAGGACCACTATAGACAGGACCACTATAGACATCTATAGACAGGACCACTACAGACAGGACCACTATAGACAGGACCACTACAGACAGGACCACTAAAGACAGGACCACTACAGACAGGACCACTACAGACAGGACCACTACAGACAGGACCACTATAGACAGGACCACTACAGACAGGACCACTATAGACAGGACCACTACAGACAGGACCACTACAGACAGGACCACTATAGACAGGACCACTAAAGACAGGACCACTATAGACAGGACCACTATAGACAGGACCACTATAGACATCTATAGACAGGACCACTATAGACAGGACCACTACAGACAGGACCACTACAGACAGGACCACTATAGACAGGACCACTATAGACAGGACCACTAAAGACAGGACCACTATAGACCTCTAAAGACCTCTATAGACAGGACCACTAAAGACAGGACCTCTATAGACAGGACCACTAAAGACCTCTAAAGACCTCTAAAGACCTCTATAGACAGGACCACTACAGACAGGACCACTAAAGACAGGACCACTATAGACAGGACCACTAAAGACCTCTAAAGACAGGACCACTAAAGACAGGACCTCTAAAGACAGGACCTCTAAAGACAGGACCTCTAAAGACAGGACCACTAAAGACCTCTATAGACAGGACCTCTATAGACAGGACCACTAAAGACCTCTATAGACAGGCCCACTACAGACAGGACCACTACAGACAGGACCACTAAAGACAGGACCACTACAGACAGGACCACTAAAGACAGGACCACTATAGACCTCTATAGACAGGACCACTAAAGACCTCTAAAGACCTCTAAAGACCTCTAAAGACAGGACCACTAAAGACAGGACCTCTATAGACAGGACCACTAAAGACCTCTATAGACAGGACCACTAAAGACCTCTATAGACAGGACCACTAAAGACCTCTATAGACAGGACCACTATAGACAGGACCTCTATAGACAGGACCTCTAAAGACCTCTATAGACAGGACCACTAAAGACCTCTATAGACAGGACCACTAAAGACCTCTAAAGACAGGACCACTAAAGACCTCTAAAGACCTCTATAGACAGGACCACTATAGACAGGACCTCTATAGACAGGACCACTAAAGACAGGACCACTATAGACAGGACCACTATAGACAGGACCACTAAAGACAGGACCACTATAGACAGGACCACTACAGACAGGACCACTACAGACAGGACCACTAAAGACAGGACCACTACAGACAGGACCACTATAGACAGGACCACTAAAGACCTCTAAAGACCTCTATAGACAGGACCACTATAGACAGGACCACTATAGACATCTATAGACAGGACCACTATAGACAGGACCACTATAGACCTCTAAAGACAGGACCACTACAGACAGGACCACTATAGACAGGACCACTCTAGACAGGACCACTACAGACAGGACCACTACAGACAGGACCACTATAGACAGGACCACTATAGACAGGAACACTATAGACAGCACCACTATAGACAGGACCACTATAGACAGGACCACTACAGACAGGACCTCTATAGACAGGACCACTAAAGACCTCTAAAGACCTCTAAAGACCTCTATAGACAGGACCTCTAAAGACCTCTAAAGACCTCTATAGACAGGACCACTAAAGACATCTAAAGACCTCTATAGACAGGACCACTAAAGACAGGACCACTATAGACAGGACCACTATAGACAGGACCACTATAGACAGGACCACTACAGACAGGACCACTATAGACAGGACCACTACAGACAGGACCACTATAGACAGGACCACTATAGACAGGACCACTAAAGACAGGACCACTAAAGACAGGACCACTAAAGACAGGACCACTATAAACAGGACCACTATAGACAGGACCACTATAGACAGGACCACTAAAGACCTCTAAAGACCACTATAGACAGGACCACTATAGACAGGACCACTATAGACAGGACCACTATAGACAGGACCACTACAGACAGGACCACTATAGACAGGACCACCACAGACATCTATAGACAGGACCACTATAAGACATGACCATTATAGACAGGATCACTATAGACAGGAACAGGGTCAGTCTTAGTATACTACTGATACTACAACTGCTACTACACTGCTGCTACTACCACCACCACCACTACTACTACTACTACTACTACTACTACTACTACTATTACTACCACAACCAGTTTACTATTACTACTGCTACCACTACTACTACTACTGATACTACTACCACTACTATTACTGATACTACTACTACTACCACTACTGGTCCTTCTGTAGCTCAGTTGGTAGAGCATGGCGCTTGTAACGCCAGGGTAGTGGGTTCGATCCCCGGGACCACCCAAACGTAGAATGTATGCACACATGACTGTAAGTCGCTTTGGATAAAAGCGTCTGCTAAATGGCATATATATTATTATTACTACTATTACTACTACTACTACTACTACTGATACTACTACTACTATTACTGATACTACTACTACTACTACTGCTGATACTACTATTACTACTACTATCACTGATACCACTTTTACTACTACTACTACTCCCACTACTGACACTACTACTACTACCACCATGACTACTACTACTACTACTGATACTACTACTACCACTGATACTACTACTACTACTACTACCACCAGAACCACCACGACTACTACTACTACTGATACTACTACTACTACTACCACAACCAGTTTACTATTACTACTGCTACCACCACTACCACTACTATTACTGATACTACTACTACTACCACTGATACTACTACTACCACTGATACTACTACTACCACAACCACTACTACTACTACCACTTTTACTACTGCTTACCACCACTACTACTACTACTACCACTACTATTACTGATACTACTACTACTACTACTACTACTATTACTGATACTACTACTACTACTACTACCACCACTATTACTACTATTACTGATACTACTACTACCACTACTGATACTACTACTAAAAAACTACTATAAAGTAATCCTTTTCACCCCCCTTTAAGATTTAGATGCACTATTGTAAAGTGGCTGTTCCACTGGATGTCATAAGGTGAATGCACCAATTTGTAAGTCGCTCTGGATAAGAGCGTCTGCTAAATTACTTAAATGTAATGTAAATGTACTACTACTACTAGTACTACATACGTAGAATGTATGCACACATGACTGTAAGTCGCTTTGGATAAAAGCGTCTGCTAAATGGCATATATTATATTATTATTACTACTACTACAACTACTACTACTACCACTACTACTGATACTACTACTACCACTACTACTACTGATACTACTACTGATACTACTACTACTACTGATACTACTACAACTGCTACTGATACTACAACTGCTACTGATACTACTACTACTACTGATACTACTACTGATACTACCACTACTACTGATACTACTACTACCACTACTACTGCTGATACTACTACTACTACCACTACTACTACTACTGATACTACTACTACCACTACTACTACTACTGATGCTACTGCTGCCTACTGCTGATACTGCTACTACTACTGATACTACTACTACCACCACTACTACTACTGATACTACTACTACCACTACTACTACTGATACTACTACTACCACTACTACTACTACTACTACTACTACTATTACTACTACTACTACTACTACTACTACTACTATTACTACTACCTCTCTCTCCTGTGTTGCATTACATATCTGAAATATGCTGTATAAATAAAGCTTGATTTGAAGAAGCCAATTTCAGGCTATATTATCTTGTCTAACTATATTATCTTGTGGAAGTATTTTATCTTGTCTAACTATATTATCTTGTGGAAGTATTTTATCTTGTCTAACTATATTATCTTGTGGAAGTATTTTATCTTGTCTAACTATATTATCTTGTGGAAGTATATTATCTTGTCTAACTATATTATCTTGTCTAACTATATTATATTGTCTAACTATATTATCTTGTGGAAGTATTTTATCTTGTCTAACTATATTATCTTGTGGAAGTATTTTATCTTGTCTAACTATATTATCTTGTGGAAGTATTTTATCTTGTCTAACTATATTATCTTGTGGAAGTATTTTATCTTGTCTAACTATATTATCTTGTGGAAGTATTTTATCTTGTCTAACTATATTATCTTGTGGAAGTATATTATCTTGTCTAACTATATTATCTTGTCTAACTATATTATATTGTCTAACTATATTATCTTGTGGAAGTATTTTATCCTGTCTAACTATTATCTTGTGGAAGTATTTTATCTTGTCTAACTATATTATCTTGTGGAAGTATTTTATCTTGTCTAACTATATTATCTTGTCTAACTATATTATCTTGTGGAAGTATTTTATCTTGTCTAACCATATTATCTTTTCTAACTATATTATCTTGTCTAACTATATTATCTTGTCTAACTATATTATCTTGTCTAACTATATTATCTTGTCTAACTATATTATCTTGTCTAACTATATTATCTTGTGGAAGTATATTATCTTGTCTAACTATATTATCTTGTGGAAGTATATTATCTTGTCTAACTATATTATATTGTCTAACTATATTATCTTGTGGAATTATTTTATCTTTTAGCGTCTGCTAAATGACTTAAATGTAAATGTAAATGTAAATCTTGTCTAACTATATTATCCTGTCTAACTATTATCTTGTGGAAGTATTTTATCTTGTCTAACTATATTATCTTGTGGAAGTATTTTATCTTGTCTAACTATATTATCTTGTCTAACTATATTATCTTGTGGAAGTATTTTATCTTGTCTAACTATATTATCTTGTCTAACTATATTATCTTGTGGAAGTATTTTATCTTGTCTAACCATATTATCTTGTCTAACTATATTATCTTGTCTAACTATATTATCTTGTGGAAGTATTTTATCTTGTCTAACTATATTATCTTGTCTAACTATATTATCTTGTCTAACTATATTATCTTGTCTAACTATATTATCTTGTGGAAGTATTTGATCTTGTGGAAGTATTTGATCTTGTGGAAGTATTTGATCTTGTGGAAGTATTTGATCTTGTCTAACTATATTATCTTGTCTAACCATACTATCTTGTCTAACCATACTATCTTGTCTAACCATATTATCTTGTCTAACC